>NC_081840.1:219172497-219193401 GCF_963259705.1 Myotis daubentonii
ACTTCTACATAATTTTCGTAATGGTATGTCTTCAAGACTAGAAAGATTAGAACCTATGCTAGTTTGGAATAACTAGTGAAGACATTTACAATTATAGGATGAAAAGCCTTAATTAGAGGACAGTCAATTGCTCAGAAAACTCAAATAGAAAAATATTATAGCCTAGCCAGTGTGTCTCAGTGGTTGAGCATTGACCCATGAACCAGGAGGTCATGGTTCGATTCCCGGTCAGGTCACATGCCTGGGTTGCGGGCTTGATCCCCCAACAGGAGGCAGTTGATCAATGATTCTCTCTCATCACTGACGTTTCTATCTCTCTCTCCCTCTCCCTTCCTCTCTGAAACCAATAAAAATTAAATAAATTAAAAAAGAAAAAGATTGTTACAAAAGAGGAAGCAGTGCCCACTAGGTGACCACACATACTAGTGGTGACAATGGGTTCACTTCAGAACTCAAGGACATGAACACAGGTAAATGGACATTAAAGCAGAAGACCAGGTTGAGGGGAGGGTGGAGCTACCGAGGCCTCTGGCATCTATTCTCACCTCAGACAGGTTCCCAGGGCCTTGGGCAGAGATGTGGAGGTCTAATCAAGTCCTCCTTGAATCAACACATTCACTCACAAACAGACCTCAGCATCTCCGCTCTCTGCTGCCCCACAACCTCAGGCATACCTCTCCCCTTAGACATCCTGACATCCTCGCAGTTGCACAATAAAGTGTTCATGGAAGACTACAGACCAGAAGAAGCTACTTACTTATCTATAACCTCTAACCAGAAAAAAGCCACTGCATTATGATGATCATGAGGTGCTATGAAATCTTCCGGTAATGATAAAAGATTAAAACTCAGCTGCACTTCTGAACCACCTGGAAGCTTAGTAAAATGTTTTGTTTGTTGTGTTTTTTGGTGTGTGTGTGTGTGGGGGGGGGGGGTCCACCCTCTGATACTGCTTTAGTAGGTTTATTTTGCTACCTAAAAATCCATATCTACACTAATAAAAGAGAAAAATGGTAATTGGCGTACAAGCTACCCTTTTCATTGGCTAATCAGGGCTATATGCAAATTAACTGCCAACTATGATTGGCAGTTAACTGCCAACAAGATGGCGGTTAATTTGCATATGTAGGCACAATGCAGGGAGGCGAAAGGGAAAGCAGGAAGAAGCCCCCTGCCACTGACAGTGATCGGAAACCCAGGGGGGAGCTAAGAGCTGGGGGGCAGGGCAAAGGCAGCCCCGGGGCCCTTCCCCCCAGCCATGATCGGAGAATCAGGTGCCTTTGCCGCCCTGGCCAGTGATAGCAGGAAGTAGGGGTGGAGCCAGCGATGGGAGCTGGGCACGGTCGAAGCTGGCAGTCCCGGGAGCTAGGGGCCCCTTGCCTGGGCCTAAAGCGGAGCCCACGATCGCGGGGCCGCTGAAGCTGCGGGTCCCCGCTGCCCGAGCCGGACGCCTAGGCCAGAGGCGTTAGGCCTGGGCAGGGGCGGAGCCTGCAACCGCGGGGAGCTGGGGGTCCCCTGCCCAGGCCTGACACCTCTGCCGGAGGCCTCAGGCCTGGTCAAGGGGCCGATCCGGTGATTGGTGATCGGAGGGTGATGAGGGTCAACTCCTCTGGCCGAGGCATCAGGCCTGGGCGGAGGGCTGAGCCGGGGATTGGGGGGATATGATGGTCCCCTTGCCCAGGCCTGAAGCCTGGGTCAGAGGCGTCAGGCTTGCGCGGGGGGTGGAGCAAGCGATCAGAGGGAGATGGGGGTCCCCTGCCCAGGCATGGTTCCTGGGCCAGAGGCCTCAGGCCTGGGCGGGGGCCAGAGCCAGTGATCGGGGGGAGATGGGGGTCCCCTGTCCAAGCCTGACACCTCTGGCGGAGGCGTCAGGCCTGGGCAAGTGGCCGATCAGGTGATCAGAGGGTGATGGGGGTCTACACCTCTGGCTGAGGCGTCAGGCCTGGGCAAGGGGCTGATCCTGCGATTGGAGGGTGATAGGGGTCAACGCCTGAGGGCTCCCAATATGTGAGAGGGGGCAGGCTGGGCTGAGGGACACTCCCCCCACACACACACCCAGTGCACGAATTTCGTGCACCGGGCCCCTAGTTTTAAATAAGCACCCTAGGGACAACAGACATTGAGATACCACTGGATTTGTTTTTCACACAAGTTATAGTATTTTCATTTACTAAAACCAATCGATAGTCTTATCGGGATATTTATTTAAGCTGAATATACACTCTCCAACCATGCCAGCAGACAGAATAGTTACTATACCTGGTAGTCCAGCATGTGGAAGCTTGGAAAAAACTGACAAATTCGGGATTCAAAAAAATAGGGGAAAATCCAGAAAATGGGTAGTTCTTTGTGATTGTTATCTAATGGGTCACAAAAAAAGGAGAAAGAAAATAAGAAACTGATATTAAAGAACAAAATATAACAGCTATAACTGGAAAGCTTCTGGTATCAGAAGAAACTACAACTTTCAATACATTTAAATCACACAAAAGGAAGGAATGTCTACCAGAGCACCATGTACAGTCAGACCTCTCACAAAGACAATGGAAACGTTCTCCTTTGGGTTTAGATACGTGTACCTAAACACAGCTACACGTATGAAGTAATCCTAACATGCATATCACAATAGTATATGTAAAGGTAGAGATGTTACCAAAAAAGTGGAATATAAAATTGATTTTTATGAGAGGCAGGAATACAGCTGTTATATATAGGCTGAACACAATGCTAGGTACTTTTGATATATTGTCTATGTATAATAACCTCTAGAGTTAGATATTAATAATCCCCATTTTATAGAAGAAGAAAATGAAGCCACAAGATTTAAGTCATTGGTTCAAGTCCACGGAGCTGATAAGTGGCAGAATTGGAATTCAAGCCCACAAAGCTCTTTATTGCTTCCCTAATAATACGGACTTTATACACTCCGATAAGTGACTTAGGAACTGAAAATAAATGGAATACTTAACACTATGAGTCATATTTTAGATTTCGTTTGCATTCTGTCCCCCAAAGCACACTATTTATGTAGCACAATTGACTGAGAAACTTGATCACAAACTCCTAACACTCTTACAATTTATCAACTTGTAAGCTGGAAACTAAAAAATTATTGTACAAACTACTTAGATCATTGGATGAAATACTTGGAAGTCCTAAACCACCTGAAACTGAATAATAACCCTCATCCATTCCTCCACCACTAGGACCAGGTATCTGTGTCACTGATAACCACTGTCTGGCTCCTGGGTATCTGACTTTCCCCCCAAATCCAGGCATGACTTAGCACTCTGGGCCAGAGGTCAGTGCTATCTTCGAGTCCTGGGCGAGACTTTAGGAGCAGGGAATGGAAGGTGCATGAGGGCAGAGCTATGTGGCTGACAATGGTCACTGCTCTATTTCTACCACCTGGTTCATGGCCCTTCAGTAAATACAGGGGTGGGTAAAAGTAGTTGTGAGTACACAAAACACAGTTTATTTTTGTAGTACTACTTATTTATTTTAGCATTATTTTCCATATAAACAACTATAAACCTACTTTTGCCCATACCTGTATTTACTGAAGAAGAAAAAAAATGACAATTTACTGCTATTCTTCATGTCCCTTTATGCCCATAAAAACAAAATTATTTACAAGCCATTTTAAAAACACATGATGAGGATAATACAAAGTGTATCATGATGATAAAATATGCCACATTAACAAATAAGCCTGCTTTTAAAAAAGACCAGAAACAAAGGCATATATATTTTAGTGCTCTGATTCACCAAGATCTGATTTGACAGAAAGTAAATGCTCAGATACATGTTTATTTTGAAGTAAGTAATAAATTACACACCTTGACTTTGACCTTTCTTCCACATAGCAATTAGCTTCTTGAATGTAACAGCCAGAGGTTCAACCAAGCCACCAAAAGGAGGGTCTGTCACCATAATGACTCCTTCACCTTTATCTTCCTGTAAAAATGTTCTGCATACTTCAAGGGCAGCCTGGAAAAATACACATTCATTTCTAAATTAGGGAGGCACTTCGTCCTATTTGGAGGAGAATGCACTGAGCTGGGTCTCACCCTTGGTACTGAAATTTCACCCATCTGCCACCCCGGAGTCCCTCACTGGCATCCTCAAGCCTCCCTCATTCAGCCCCTGTGTGATTTTATCTTTGGGTTTCTTGATAAGGAAGTTTTTAAAATTGCAAATTCAAATACCATCACTATCAGAGGACTACACATTTCAAATGGTTAAATTAAAAACCTAAATTTAGTAACCTAAAAGAGAGAAACTCATTACCCATGAAAAACTATCTAAAACTCTACATTCAATTCAATAAACAGAAGCAGGGACTGTGCCAAACACTGGGAACACAAAGACAAGGCACATTTCTTTCCTATCTGGTCTGTCCACCACCATGTGTTCAGTTTAATAAGAGCTACAATTACCAGTTAAACACACAGGGTTTTGAGAACATGCACGGTAAGTAAATAAACGAAGGGTCACAAATAACAACTCGTATCCAGGCCATGAGACCATGCTAGTAACACATTTTCCCAACAAACTGATTCAAGTGTTTTTAGTAATTGCAAACTTAACATAACTACTGTCTAAAATATGTATCTTTTGTTGTTGTTGTTGTTTTGGGAGATGTTAATGAGAGATACATCTATAATAATAACTCCAGTCAACTGACTCTGTAATAGTTTTCAAGTACGTACTCATCTATAAAAGCAAATCAACACTTAACAATATCCTGAGTGGCATATGATTTTAAAGTTTAGTGGTATGTTAAACTTTAATAAACCTATATGTACATTGTCCTACTACTAAATCCCAACTGATGAGAGGAAAAAGCACCGTATCCTAATCCCTTTCCCTAGGAGAGTCACTATTAACCTCCTACTGGCAGTCCTACAGCAAAGGACAGTGTGTCAAGAAGGTTAATCATTTTTCAAGCGCTGCCTGGTACTTTCTTAACCTGCCAACATGAACAGGACCTAAAGTACAGATGATGTTATTGGAAAATCTTCAAATTCCTTAGTTAAAAGCAGAAAAAAAGAAAATAAACAAGTAAACTAGGCCTAAACTCTTAACCAAATTTTAAAAACATTAAGCATAAACTTCCAGGTAAGAATCTAGGCTATAATATCCTGTCAAGAGTTGCTGAGGGTCCTAATGTTGACACCTATGGAAACAGATGCTGGCTTATACCACCAATGTCGACAGTATCCTCTTTTCTTCATCTCAATTATCACTAAAAACTAGCACTTCATATTTTTATTACCCTAGCTGGTCTGGCTCAGTGGATAGAGCGTCGGCCTGGACAATGAAGGGTCCTGGGTTCAATTCCAGTCAAGGGCACATGCCCCGGTTGTGGGATCAATCCCCAGTAAGGAACATGCAGGAGGCAGTTGATCAATGATTGTCTCTCATCATTGATGTTTCTCTCTCTCTCTCTCTCTCTCTCTCTCTCTCTCTCTCTCTCTCTAAAATCAATAAAAATATATCTAAAAAATAAATATTTTTTTAAAAATGTATATTTTTATTGATTTCAGAGAGGAAAGGAGAGGGAGAGAGAGATAAATAGCTGAAAAATAGATATCCCAATGCCCAACTGATTCTGAAAGAAGGCGTGCGTCACTGGCTATCCTTACTAAATCAGGAGACTCATTTTCAATCCCAACCAACAATTCAGAATCTGTTTTCATTTTCTAAATGCTTGTTTTTTTAGTCTTGCTTGGTTTTCATTCTATCATTAGCTATTATCTTAAAGCACAATAAATACTTTAGCATGGTTCACTATCTTTAAAAAGTCACACACACACACACACACACACACACATACACACACACACACACAGATATGCTTCAGGAGATCTTGATAATTCCAATCAAAGCCTCCTGGGAGGTGTGACTACTGGTTGGTTGTGATTTTTATTTTGTAATAAGACTGACAAAGAGCTCAAACTAGGAGTGGAAGTATCAGCTCTGCTGTGTTGTTTATTCACAGTGACGTTACATCATATAAAGAAGCTTCCTTTAAGCCACTATCTTTTTATTAAGACTATTTTTTTAGAGTAGTTTTAGGTTCACAGCAAAATTGAGAAGAAGATACAGAGATATCCCACATGGCCCTGGTCTTACACGTACACAGCCTCCCCATTAACACTGCCCACCAGAGGGGTACATTTATTAGAATTAATGAACCTATGTTGACACATCTTTATTAGACACTAGTTTTTAAGGAGTAGTCTAATAAAACCATAAATCTCCTTAACTGGGGCATGAAATTTACCAGGGAGACAGATACCAAACAACTAACCACACAACTATCTATAATAAAATCATAATATGCTAATTAGACCAGGCATCCTTCCGGACATCCTTCTGGACAAAGCTGCAGTGGGCGGGGGCCCAGGCAGAGGCAGCAGAGGCCTCCGGCCCAGGCGGCAGCGTGGTCAAGGCACTTTGACGAATTTCATGCATTGGGCCTCTGGTTTAATTATAGTATCCTAACTCCACAAAGGAGAACTTGACCTTGTCTGGGGCTCAGGGGAGGCTGGAGAAAATGACTTGGAACAGAGCTCTGAAGAATGAGGTAACGTTAACGAGGCAAATAGAGAGGAGAAGGCAGAGGGCATGGCAAGGCAAAAGGCCCTGTGGTGGGAAGGCCAGTTCCAGATGAGAGTTCGAGATGAACACAAAGAGCAAAGCAGGAGCAGGGAGAGGAGGGGCTGAAGAGTGGCAGGGCTCAGACCACACAAAACTGCCGGGAGCCGGTCCATCCTTGCTGTTTCAAGGGACCTGGCTCCCCTTGGCGCTGTGTTTTAACCAAGGTCACCTCTCCGAGAAAGGTTGAATCCCCAGGTAGGGATTTTCCCCTGAAGTTAGGGAGGGAATAAAACCCCTCAACTAAGTGCCAGGCGGGTAATTAATCCCTTTAACTACGAACAATCATGCTTAAACTACATAATCTTTTCTCCCTGGAATGGAGATAAGAAACGCCCTAACCTTTGTAATAGAGATTGATAGGATTGAATCAACTGGTATAAATACAGTTGTAACAAGACAGAAACACACAGAACTCAGAACACAGAATTTAGAACACAGAACTAGAGACAGAAGAACTTCGCTGGAGAGAGCATGCCGGAGGATCCTGGAGAGGGACTGGCCTCGGAGCCTAGAGACAGAGCCTAGCGGGAGAACATGGCAGGGGATCCTGGACTGAACCTGACTGCGGAGATTGGCAGGAGAGCCTGACTAGAACCTGGCTGGAGAACCCGGACTGAACCTGGCTGGAGATCTGAAGCAGAACCTCTCTGGAGATCGAGACCAGAACTTGGCTGGAGATCCGGGCTAGAGATTCTGGCTAGGCTGCTGATCAACTGAACGCTGTCTCCGTGTCCTTCCTTCTTCGCCGACTCCGTCCACACCTTTGGGGACCCCTGGACCTGCTGGGGTTGGACCCCGGCACAAAACCATGTGGGCCTTGGTAAGAAAGTGGATCTTTGCCCAAAGAGTAGTGAAAAGTCATGAAAGAGAAATAATGTGATCACTTCTAGATGCTCAATATCTTCTCAGTTAATGAATAAAATATCTCTATGAGTAAATGGTGGAACAGCCACAATTTGATCTTAAGGGACTTTAGAAAAATAACAAAGGAGATACTCTTGATTTTATTCTTCACAAGAGAAGAAAGAGATAATGTTAACAATTCTTACCTCTCCATCAAAGAAGTGATGGTTAAACATGTTATAATGGCAAAAGCTATCTTCCATATAAAACTGCGAATACCTGTAAAATAATTTGCTTATTACTGGAGTTACTTGTCCAGTCATAGTTATACAATAAATAAATATAAACTACATTTTAAAACTGTAAATCACACCTTTAATAAAGTCAATTTCATCATGCTTCATCTTCTGAAATAAGGAATGCTTTCCCAGCCCTACTGGATTTGGCTTAGTGGATAGAGCATTGACCTGCGGACCGAAGGGTCCCAGGTTCAATTCTGGTCAAGGGCACATACCTGGGTTGCGGGATCCTCCCTGGCCCAGCCCCAGTCCTGGCTCATGCAGGAGGCAACCAATCTATGTGTTTCTCTCACATTGATATTTCTGTCTTTCCCTCTCCCCCCTCGCTAAAAATCAATGAGAAAATATTCTCAGGTGAGGACTAAAAAATAAAAAAACAAAATTTTTTTAAAAAAATTAGTGGGTTTTTTGTTTTTTAAATATATATATATTTTTCTATTTCAGAGAGGAAAGGAGAGGGAGAGAGAGAGAGAGAAACATCAATGATGAGAAAGAATTATTAATTGGCTGCCTTCTGCATGGGGATTGAGACAGCAATCCGGCATGTGTCCTTGAACGGAATCGAACCCAGTACCCTTCAGTCCGCAGGCTGACTCTCTATCCACTGAGCCAAAACAGGTAGGTCAAAATTTGTGTTTAAGAAAAAAATAAAAAGCTTTCCCCAAATCTTAGTTGGTAACAGTGGATGATGAATAAAAAACTTAAATTATGTTCCCAAGTTTAATGTATCAGTGATAAAACTATGGAACACTTATAGTTAATAACTTTAAGGAAAATACTGAATCAACCTTTCTGCTCAACAGCTGTTAATCACTGTATTTTCTTCTGTGATTCACACAAAAAATATTTAATGCAAAGTTTTTCTTGTCTATTGCAGATTAGCTTTATAAAATGCTAGAGGCCCAGTGCACAAAATTCAGGGGCAGGTCCCTCAGCCTGGCCTGTGCCCTCTTGCAGTCCAGGGGCCCTGGGGGATATCCAACTGCGAGGGGGTGGGAGGCTCCGGCCACCGCTGCTGCACTCGCCAGCCATGAGCCTGGCTCAGGGCTTCTGGCTGAGCGGCGTTCCCTTTGTGGGAGTGCACTGAACACCAGGGGGCAGTTCCTGCATTCAGCGACTGCCCCTTGGTCAGTGCACGTCATAGCGACCGGTTGTTCAGCTATTTGGTAGATCTGCATATTAGCCTTTTATTATATAGGATGCTTTTCAATATACAGTGGGCCTTGACTTATGAGTGTCCCGACTAACGAGTTTTTTGAGATACAAGCCATCTCTCGGCCGATTTTTTGCTTTGAGTTGTGAGCTAAAATTCGGGTTACGAGCCAGCTTCAGATACCCCACCACTAGTTGGCACAGCGAACATCACAGTGAACGCCACAACATCAGCCCAGCATCACGTGTCTCACTCGTTCACTTTTGATTTGACATACGAGTCATTTGAGTTACGAGCTCCGTCACGGAACGAATTAAACTCGTAAGTCAAGGCCCCACTGTATTAAAAAAAGAAGTATGTGCATTTCATATTTACTGAATTAGTGCTGGGAAAGAGGGATAGTTATTTATTGGTTGAATCACTTTATTCTTCTAACACTACTTTATTTAAAATTTATTTAATTAAAAAAATTTTTGCAATTACAGTTGACATAAAATATTATATTAATTTCAGGTGTAGTAACACACTACTTTAAAATGCCTATCAGCAATGAATGACAGTACCAACTTTGGGTATTAACTTTATAAATTTTTACTAACTTAGTAAGCAAAATTCATACTAACATAATGGTTTACATTTGCATTTATTTGGTTTCTTATAAGACTGAGATTTCCTCATTCCTTAAGTGTATTTGTACTGTCTGTCTCTGTTTTCTCCATGTCTCTTTATGTTTATGGTTCTTAATGTCTTTCATGCTGATTTCTGAGTTTTTCATATACTATAGAAACCTCATTTTTATCTCAATAGGATCTTGAACTTTGACAATTTTGTTATAAACAATTCACATATGAATCACATCATCCTTCTATGGAATGCACAGTGGAAAGACTGAAAAACATCAGGGACACATCCTTACTTCTATGACTTCTTTAGCCAGATCGCGACAGCAGAACAACTTTGTCTACTCTATTCTCAGTTCCCCATTACTGTCTACAACTGATTCACCGTCCATGGTATTATAATGGGTAACCCTGCTTATCCTCTTCTTCGTATGCTGTGGTTAAAAGCACAGACTCTTTGGTCAGATGACCTGGTTTCAAACCCTATTAGCAGTGTAACCTTAATAAGTATTTCACCTATCAGAGCCCCAGTTTCTTTGTCTACAAAATGAGAAACATAGTAGTTTCCACATCAAACGCCTTGGTAAGAATAAATGAGATAATGTATGCAAAGTGCTTAACACAGTGCCAGCTAAATAGCATATACTGAAATATTAGGTCTCATTATTTTAATAAACATCAGCTAATATGCTTTAATGTCCCTAATGTTAGGGAATTATGTTTATGTCCAACCAAAATCTCCCTTCCTGTAATCTAATCCATTTCTTCTTGTTCTGTGGAGATGGAGAACAACTGTTCACCATTCTCATTATGTTATCCCTTAATATTATTTACGATACTGTTAGTATATCTGAATCGAAGAAATAAACAAAAGGTTAGGGTAACTGAAAAATATTTAAATTACATACTGTAACTTAATGAACATTCCAAACACTGTGGGGCAATGTCAATTACCACTAATAAAGAAATGACTTCCTATTTAACTAAATTCCAAGTAGCTAACAATATATATTATCTGTTATTTAATTAATATATATCTGTCAATACTAGTAGAGCTGTGAGTCAACAATCTTTTGAGAGTTTTCTTTTCTCTTGCATTGCTTTGTGTAAGCAAAAAAAATACAATCCATTTAAATATATATTTCTACTGACTCTCCATTTTTTTATTGCTTCACAATGACACAATAGTCTTTTTTTTTTTTTTTCATTAAAAGAGAAAAACTTATTTACATAAAATTCAACACAACACAGTTGTCCAAAACTTCCTGGGCAGCAGTAAGCAGGGCCAGAGAGAGAAAAAAGCCTAGATTTCAGCTCTAAGTTTCATCAAATACAAACAAGGGAGCATAATTATTCATATTTTAAATTATGAAAAATCACTCAACATTACCCTCTTAAAATGAAATTGGCCACAAAGAATTATTCTCTCCACTGAATAAAGCAAACAAAACCAATCAGAAAGCATGCACTTGAAAACTGCTCAAAAGGACATTCATTTAATTTGGCCATTCATTCTCTTTAAATGAGTCAGTTACCAAGTGTGAAACATACTCTACACACAGGAAATGTAATCAAGAGCTGAATAAAATCAGTTCATGAAATGAACTCAAGAAATCCATTTTTTATATAACTTTATTTGGATGATAGTTTGCCAAATAGAGTTTCACATCTTTCATGCTAAAATTAGAGCATATAGAAATCCATCTTAGCAAATGTTAACTTCATATCTTGGACCCCTGAAAAGGATATTTACAAGCACATCTACACAGAATGCTGGAGTTGAGGCAGCTCTCTGCAGCCTTGGACAGACCTTCGGTAGGGCAACAACAAACCAAAGTCAAAGTGCCAACTGCCACTCCATACCCACAGGGAGTTTTTCCTGACTTAACTCTGAGAAACCCGAACCAACCCACACACTCCATACTGTAAATACAGGCAACAGACTGAATTAGTTCTGGCTACTCCTGTGTTTCAATAGACCAGCTCCCTCTTAACACCCAATGTTGACCTTTTGTAGAACTGACTCAGTAACACAATACGGGATCAAAGAAACTAAGCTAGGATAACCTTAGCACAACAGAGGTTTATAAACATGAAAAAAAGTATTAATGTATTCCATTAGCTATAAAATAACTTTATCCACATCCCCGTTACCTACTCTAACCAACAGATTTCAACTTCACGCTCAAGAAAGGTAAAATCATAAGATATGGCCTTTAAGGCAAAAGAGTTAAGGGGCCATTTAAATCTTTCAAATTAAAAGTAAATCCAAGTAAGGTGAAAGAGTTCTGGAGAATGGTTGCACAATGATGTAAATGTACTTCACTTACTTAACACTACTGAACTGTATATTTAAAATGGTTAATATGACAAATTTTATGCTATGTGTACTCTGTCCCAATATTTTATCTTTTTTTTTTATACTCAGCCAAAGATATTTTTCCATTAATTTTTAGAGAGAGTGGAAGAGAGAGGGAGAGACAGAGAGAAACATTGATGTGAGAGAAACACACAGATCGGTTGCTTCCTGCATGCGCCTGGACCAGGGCCCAGTCTGGGGAGGAGCCTGCAACCTAGGTACATGCCCTTGACCAGAATCGAACCCAGGACCCTTTGGTCCGCAGCCCAACACTCTATCCACTGGCCAAACCGGCTAGGACCACAGTTTGTTTGTTTTTTAAAGTAAATCAGGGCAATAGCAATGAATAATACAAAATGAAATTAAGAAAACAATTTTCAATAGCAACAAAAAGAACAAAATATTTAGGAGTAACTTTAACAGAGGAAGTGCAAGACTTATATGCTGAAAACTAAAAAATATCATTTAAAGAAAGTAAAGAAGACCTAAATAAATGGAAAGACTCTTGTGTTTATGAACTAGAAGACGATTAAGATGGTAATACTCCCCAAATTGATCTACAAATTTAAATGCAATCTCTATAAAAAAAAATCACAGCTGATTTTTTTGTAGAAATTTACAAGCTGATCCTAAAATTCATATAAAATGCAAGGAACCCAAAATAGCAAAAAACAATCTTGAAACAGAATAAAGTTGGAAGACTCACATTTCCTAATTTCAAAACTTACTACAAAACAACAATAATCAAGATTGTGTGGGACTAGCATAAGGATAGACACAGATTAATGGACCAGAATTTAGAGTCCAAAAATAAACGCATGCATTTATGGTCATTTGGTTTTCAATAAGGTACCAAGATAATTCAAGGGGAGAAGAATAATCATTTCAACAAATAGTGCCAAGGCAACTATGCAAAGAGAATGAAGTTGGATCCCTACCTCACTCCATATAGAAGATTTGACTCAAAATAAATCTAAATATAAGAACTAAAATAAAACGTGCTAAGAAGAAAACAGGTATAAATATTCATGACCTTGTATTAGTCAATAGTGTCTTAGATATGATATCTAAAACATAAGCAATCAAAGAAAAAAGATAATAACTGGACTTCATCAAAAGTAAAAAGACAGGGTGGAGGGTAGGCAATGGGAGGATAAGGACACATATGTAATACTTCAATCAATAAAAAAAAAAAGTAAAAAGATAACCCACAGAATAGGAAAAATTATTTGCAAATCATATATCTGATAAGAGTCTAGTATCCAGAATATATTAAGAACTTTTTCAATTCAACAATAAAAAGACAACCAATTAAAAATGAGCAAAGGGCCCTAGCCAGTTTGGCTCAGTGGATAGAGCCTCGGCCTGCAAACTGAAAGGTCCCAGGCTCGATTCCAGTCAAGGGCACATGCCCAGGTTTTGGGCTCAAGCCCCAGTGGGGGACTTGCAGGAGGCAGCTGATCCATGATTCTCACTCATCATGGATGTTTCTATCTCTCTCCCTCTTCCTTCCTCTCTGAAATCAATAAAAATATATTTTAAAAAAAATAGGCAAAGGATTGAATAGACATTTCTCCAAATAGAAAAACAACTAGTCCATAAGCACATGAAAAGATGCTCAACATCACTAACCATCACAAAATGTAGTTACCTGTGTTTTGGCAGTTTGGCAATTCCTCAATAAGTTAAATACAGAGTTATCATATGACGTAGCAATTCTACGCCTAGGTAGATATGGCCTCAACTGTGTCCCCACAAATACCTATGTTAAAGCCCTAATCCCCAGTACTTCAATTTGTATCTATATTTGGAGGCAGGCCCTTTAAAGAAATGATTAAGTTAAAATGAGGTCCTTAGGGTGGGCCCCAATGAATATGACTGGTGTCCTTACTAGAAGAAGAAATACACACACACAGAGGAAAGACCATTGTGAGGACAGTGAGAACGCGGCCATCTGCAAGATAAGAAGAGAGGCCTCAGAAGAAACCAAACCCACTGACACTTGATCTTGGACTTTCAGCCTCTAAAACTATGAGAAAATAAGTTTCTGTTGTTTAAACCACCCAACCTACTGTATTCTGTAATGGCAGCCCTAGTAAATTAATACAATAACCAAGAGATATGAAGATATATTCATATAAGAAAATGTCCACAAGTGTTCATAGCAGCATTACTCATAATAACTGAAAAGTGAAAGCAACCCAAATGTCCATCAGGTGATGAATGGATAAACAAAATTTGGTATGTCTATATAATACAGTATTATTCAGCCATAAAGAGGAATGAAGTACTGATCATGCTACAACATGGATGAACCTTGAAAACATTATGCTAAGTGAAAGAAGCCAGACATTAGAGGTCACATATTATATGATTCCATGTATATGAAATTTCAAGAAGAGACAGAAAGTAGACTAGTGATGGCCAAGGGTTAGGGAAAAGGGGAAATGAAGAGAGACTGCTTAGAGCAAAGTGTTTGTTTCAAAGGTGATGGAAATATTCTGGAATTAAACAATGGTGATGATTGTACAACCTTGTGAATAATACTAAAAATGTATGTGAAATATATCTCAATTTTTAAAATATATGCCTAAAATACAGCAAGTGGGGGAAAAAAGACTTTAAGTTATGATTCTACGTTTTAAAAATTTTAAATAGAGCCCGGCCAGTGTGGCTCAGTGATTGAGCATCAACCCATGAACCAAGAGGTCCCCCAGTAGATTCCTAGTCAGGGCACATGCCTGGGTTGCGGGCATGAACCCCAGTCTCAAATCCATTTGCCCCAACCTATCAGCAACCGTTTGACTCTGAAGCCCTCTATTTGCTAATCCTTGGCCTTGGGGTCTGTCTATCCCCCAGGTAGCATGCCCTTCATTTAGGCTACGTCCAGTGAAAGACGACAACATGCACATCATCTGGTAAAAATATTAAATAAATGCCTTATCACACTAAAACAGCATGATGAAACAAAGTCCTGGAGGAAGCTCAGAATTATCTTTAAAAACAAGTATATGAGAAGAAATTTCACTCAGTAGGAATTTATCACTAAATTATAAGCCAAAGACAACGAGGCACATTCATGGACAGAATTTAGGAAGCACACCAGCAAAAAGAGAAATTCCTTTACCAGAAGGAAAGGGGAGGGGCATGGGGAGGCAGGAGAGGGTAAAGTGGGGAAAAGAAAAACAAAAACAAGAGAAATTCACAGCCTCTGTTTGAAATATGGAAGATTACATATGGAGTTTATATGACTGAAAAAGTACCTTATCACCAATTACTACTTCTAAATGTTAACTAGAATTAGAACAGGTAATAAACAGTTAAAGAGAGGAAAAACAATTAAAAGCAGGAGACAATGAATGAGAATAAATATTATACTTTGTAAACCTACCGAAAATCAATATCCAATAAAAGGCTTTTAATGTTAGGCTTCTTGTCACCTGATGCTTTCAACCTGATCAGCTCATGCAACCTAAAACAATTAGTGAAAGCAAATTTAATATGAAGTTACAAAGGCCATAGATAATAAACAAATAAACAAAAAAAAAATCAATATTCTCCTGATATTTCTGATTGTTCACTGAAGAGAATGTGGCAGATGTAATCAAAGTTCCAGTTTTACAAATATATTTTAAAAGTCAGAACTTCTCTGAAACATAAAAGTCTAAAATTATAAACAGAATTTAAGAACCAAATCAGAAAGAATCTCCTATCATATATCAGAAATCTATAAAGATTTCTCCCAAGTGGATTACAGATTACAAACTCCTTTAGAGGGACCATGCTATCTATTTCTTTGTATATTTAAAACTTTATGCTCTATCCTGGAACTTGAGAATTCTTTTCTTACAGTTTAAATAACGGTGCCAGGAAGTTTTTTAAAAACCACATAACCTACCTTGGTGTTCCAACACACAGCACTCTTCTGAACCCAAGGGTAGAAAGTAGGTCTATCAAGAACTGACAGCTCCTATCAGCAAACAAATACTGCGCGTTTGTCTTCTTGTTTTCCAAGGGAGAAAGGAGCTGACTGGGCCTTTTTAACTGGGTGGCAGAAATATCACCCATGACCTGGTGCTCACGATGCTTCTCCCAGTCATCTGGCAGGAGCAACTGCTGACATCTTTGACAAAACTTTCTCTGAGACAACGGCAACTCAATGAACTTCAAATACCTTCAAAACACAACACAACACAAGGAATGTATTGTAAGTTTGTTGTTTTAAAGACAATTTATTTTTGCTATTTTTAGTATGCAAAAGTATTATTTCCTAAAGACTACTGCATAAAGAAGCAAAGGTAAGAAAAATCGGTGGAATGTTGGCTAGAATTTATGTCTGGCTGCAGCTGCATGCCTACAAAGTGGAAGAGAATCAGCAATTTCATAAGAATTGAGATGCTCCAATTCGGTCACTGAATGAAGATCAATATCCATTTAAAATGTGAACATAATATACTACTCAAACAACTTAGTAGTAATGGAGACTACTATCACGTTTAAATTTATTGACAAATCCATGTGCTCTAACTTTGAAATGTTAAATAGTCTGGCTCGGTATGACAGTCATTTTAAAATGAGAAATTAAGATCATTCTTCAAGCTCTTATGGCATATTTAGCAAGAAGAATTGCCCCCTTAAAGAAAAAATGTTCCTACAAAGTTCCTCTGTTCTTAGCAATACTGATGGAGGCAGTTCTGAGAAACTCATCCCCAAAACAGCAAGCTGATATTTGAAGCTTTAAAAAATATATATTAGAATCCCATTTGAAAGATAGAATCCAATCTTTTAAGCCATTCGTATATCTGATTTCAAAGTCACCACCCTGGCCTTTTTTTCTTTTCTTTTGATTTGGGATGAATAAAGAGAGAGAAAAAACTGCTGACTATGTATATGCTACAGCAGCTATGAAATCAGAGTAAGAAAACAAAAGAAAAATAAATAAGCTTATCGAGGCTCATAGAGGTCAGAAATGTCCAAATCTAAGCATGTCAAATAGTGCACTAAAGGATTCTTCTAGTTTGAGAGAAGTCATATGGTTTCAATTGAACTAAACTCTGGAACTGCACTGGAAAAACTGAACATAATTTAAAATCAAAGTGGGTTTAAAACTTTTTATTTCTAAGCAGTTTCACTTCAAAGCACCCAAGGCAGTGACAAATACACATTCTGAATGGCTACAGCAAGAAATAAGCTTATCATGCCAGTAATTTAAATGTTTCTATTTCTATGATAACCGTTCCTGTGACAGCTTTATCCATGACTAGAAAGAAAAAGGACAACCATATTAGAAGAAACTTTTATAGTAATTCAAAGAAAGAATGTCAGTAGAGAACAGGGCCCCTAAGACATGAAGTGCAAGTGGAAAGACCAGTACATTGCAGCCACGGAAGCAGTGAATTCACTATGTTACCTTTCATTATTAAATGTTGCGTCAAAGTCGCCCACATCGAGCCACGATACAGTAACAGAAACCGGATTTACTATTCTGACCTTCAAAAAATGTTTTAAACAGACAAAATACATGAAACCACAGTTTCAATATATTGGACAACTGGCAGCCCAGTGAATAACAGAAGGAAACAAATGAGTAAGTGGTACAACTGCCCAGCTTGCAGTAGTCTCCCATCCTCCATGGGGGATTCGTTCCAAGACCGTCCCAGTGGATGCATCAAACCCTATATATACTATGTTTTTTTCCTAAATATACATACGTATGATAAAGTTTAATTTCCAAATTAGACAGAGTAAGAGATTAACAACAATAACTATAATAAAATAGAGCAATAATATACTGTAATAAATGTGGTCTTTTTCTCTCCTGTAATTTTCGTATTTTCAAATTCTATTCCTGAATCTAGACTTATTAAATTGTCTAGAATCCCCCATCAATGTTAAATAGAAATGGTAAAAGTTGACATCCTTGCTATGTCCCAGTCTTAGGAGGAATGCATTCAATCTTTTGTCAGTATGGTATTAGTTATAAGTTTTTCTTAGATGCCCTTTATCAGGTTATGGAAATTTCCATCTATTCCTAGTTTTCTGAGAATCTTTATCATGAATGAATGTTTGATTCTGGACTTGGAAGAATTCAAGTTATATAGTCCATAACCTGGGTCCCTACCGAAAAGCCTGCTGGACAGCTGCGTGGCAGGTAGAAAGGACAGCTTCCAGACTGGAGCATTTGTGCAAGCCCTCCAACAGGTTTCTCTAAGATGAAACCAATGATTGTGCTACATGTGAATGTTCTGAAAGGTTCAGACAACCAGCAGAGAGTCTGCAGCTGAATCAGCAATGAGCACATAAATAACTAACAGCAGCTACAACAAAAAATCCAAGACTGTATGAACTCCAAGGAAAACAAAAAACTGTGTGGAAAAGAACCTATGATTTCATGGTTTAGCTATGAGCAGCATTTATATGGTTATAATAATACAAATACTAAATTTTGAATCTAACCAAATTCATGGTATAACCATGTAAGACTAAGGTGTGAAAAGATATACATTATAGTGGGGGGCAAGAGGGCGGGGTTGGAGGGGAGAGGGCAGAGAGAGGAGGGAAAGATAAATCCTGATCTTCCACATGAAATAAACAGGTAATTCCAAACACTGATAAATCAAGAAGTACAAGGCAAGCATGCTTTGTACTCTACAGACAGGCATGTGCCTTCTAGAAGAATTAGCCAGAAGAGCTGAGTAGGTGCTTCTGGGGTGGGGGAAATGCATGGGTGGAGACAAGCGTATTGCTCTTTGTACAACCTCACAGAACTACTTCATTCTATTGTCACTGATTTCTTTACTGAAATTAAATTCACAAACCACACAATCACCCTTTTAAAGTGTACGATTCAGTGATGTTTAGAACATTCATGAAGTTGTGCAACCATCACAATATAATTCCAGAACATTTTTTTTATCACCTCAAAAAGAAATCCCGTCCATACCTATCAGTAGTCACTCCACAATTCCTGCTACCCCTGGCCTCTAAAACCACTAATGTACTATCTTTATAGACTTGTCCATTCTGTACATCTCATATAAATGGAATCATATAATAGCCACATATAAAATTTGATTTAAAATATTTATTATTAATAAAAGACATTTACTTAAAAAATAAAAACTGGCCTAGTCGGTGTGGCTCAGTGGTTGAGCATCAACCCATGAACTAAGTGGTCACAAGTTCAATTCCTGGTCAGGGCATATGCCCAGGTTGCGAGCTTGATCCCTAATAGGGGCCATGCAGGAGGCAGCCGATCAATGATTCTTTCTCATCATTGATGTTTCTATCTCTCTCTCTCTCTTCCTTCCTCTCTGAAATCAATAAAAATACAGAGAGATAAAAACACAGAGATAACATGATGATGAATTACAACTGACATAGCCAGGGATTGGACCTGCAACCCAGGTACATGCCCCCCATTTTATTTTCCTTTGGATAATGTGTTTTATTTAACCCGGTATATCCAAAATATTATTTCAACATATAATCAATATAAACATCATTAATGCGATTACTTATATTTTGTTAATTGTTAGTCCAGTCTACAACATCCAGAGTACCACACTGCAAATGGCCAGTGGCTTCTGGCCACTGAACTGGATGGTGCAGGTCGAGGCCTCATTTCACTTTTGTGTAAACACCAAGCCTCTTTGGAATTTTATGTACTTGAATTTTCCAGGAACGCTGCTACTGTGCAAACAGAGGATTGAGGTTTGACTGTACTTTGTTTTTTCCAGGTACATGCCCTTGACCAGGAATCGAACCCACCATCCTTCAGCACTGAGCCAAGCCAGCCAGTGCCCAATCTGTACTTCTTAATCCCTTCATCTTTTTCACCCAATGGCCCAACTCCCCTCCCCTCTGGCAACCATCAGTCAGACACAAGGTTTTTTAACAGCTTGGTAGCAAGAACATGAAACCATGAAGAGTTAAGCATCACTCAGCACTCTTTCCTTATTTATACTTACTACACATACCCCAGGGGGAAAAGAAATTCATTCTCCCACAGGCTCAGCATGATTCAAAAATTGCAGGCTAACATTTTGAAATGTCATTTTTATTGATCTCCATGTGATGTTCCATTTGCCTTTCCTGGAGTAGACAAATAATGTTTATGGCATTTCCCTAATAGCAGACCTTGAAAATCTGAGTTTAAATGAGCTTTGAAAAAAAATAACCAAATAAAATATCAACTAAATAAAACGATCTGAATGCACATAAATTAATACTGATGCTAGCATTAAAATATATCTTCCCTGAGACCTCATAGGTCACAATAAAGGTGCCAACGTCCTACATAATAGAATAGCACATTTCAACGCATAAGAGGCAGCTAAAACCTATAAGGAAAGTCAAATCTCAGGCACAAAATGTAAATCTGTCACCTTAGCACATGAAATACAAAGGACGGCTCAGAGTGAGATTAGGAAAACGAATATCAAGTCCTATTCTGTAAAGCCTAGGAGTCTGTGTAGCACCTCCAGTTCCGTAATCAAAATCAAGTAACAAGGTCAATTTATCTTGGTAGCTACCATCAATGCTTGCTAACAATTTCAAAAATAAATCAGTCAATGGAAAGCTACTGTTACTCTACAATAACAGATAAAAAGTTTGCTTTACAGAATAGGTATAATGTTTAAATGCATTTTACTACTTTCAAATACAGTTGTTACTTAATCAGATAACATAAATGAGTTGCATAAAGTTAAATTAGAAAGCAATTACAATCTCAAGTAACAAAGCAAGGAAACAAGAACACCTAGATTTTCTTATAGTTTAATTGAATCACCAATGTCCTTATGGGATAACATGAGCAACATGCTTATCAGATAAAAGTGAGTGATAAGGCAGAATAAAAAACTATGTATACATTATGACTACAACCTTGTAAAACAAACCCTGGCAGAGGAAAAAAGGCATGGAGGAAATGTAACCAATCGACCAAGGTGATGGGTGCAGAGG
>NC_081840.1:219193601-219303601 GCF_963259705.1 Myotis daubentonii
ATTTCTCATCTAAGTAAACTAACTCAGCAGGATTAAAAATATCTCATGTAAAACACCTAGCTTAGTGCCTAGCTCACAGTAGTGCTCAATTTATATCACTTCCCTTCTCAACATTTTTTGTTATTGATTGAATTCTTATAAATTAAGTAGACATCACTGATTAAGTACTTTGGTTAAGAGGCAATCCATTTATCTTTAAAAAAGCCTCCTCCATCAAAGGACTTTGAAATCTACTTAGAAGCTTAGGAAGACATTTTTAATAGATCCCAGTAATCCTTTCCATTTAGCCTGGATAAGACCTCAGAAGCCTTCAAAACAGCAGCCCAGATAACCTGAAGGAGTAGCCATTAGAGTGAAAACCTACTTGTCATCAGCAGCTCGGAACAGGGAATTCTTAGGAGCTTCTCCCAGCACAGAGAGCACATAGGAGAGGGAGAAACTCTTTTCTCGGGTTTGCCAAAGAATTAAATCTATGGCTCAATTCCAGTTCACCCAATAAAACATTTTAACAGTGGAGATATTTAAAAACAGGTGTTTACAGCTTTAAAAAAATAAAATGGTTCGTTTAATATTTCAAAACAGAAACATTACAGGAAATCTTCATGGTTTTGTATTTAGCAATGAATTCTTAGCTTTGCTACCAAAAACACAAGCAACAAAATAAAAATTTGATGAGTTGGACTTTGTCAAAGTTAAAAACCCTTGTGTATCAAAGGACATCATCAAGAAACTAAAAAGACAATCTAAAGAATGGAAAAAAATATTCACATATCACCTAATAAGAGTGAATGTATAAGCATATAAAGAACTCCTGTGACTCAACAACCAAAAGAAAACCATTTTAAATATTGACAAAAGAATTGAATAGACGTTTTTTCTAAGGAAGATAAGCAAATAGCCCCCAAAAAACATATGAAAAGATGACCCACATTAGGAGTATAGGAAAACAAAAAATTAACACCAAAATGACACACCACTTCACATTTGCTGGGATGGCTATAATAAAAGACAAAACAAAACAGAAAATAAGTGCTGACAAGGATGTGGAGAAATTGGAACCTTCACATATTGCTGGTGGGAGTGTCAAATGGGAAACAGTTTGGCAGTTCCTTCAAAAACTAAACATAGTATAACCTTACAATCCAGTAGTTCCACTCCTAAGTATATATGCCAAAGACCTGAAAACAGGGATTCAAACAGATACTTATACACCACTGTGCACCAAAGCACTATTTAAAATAGCCAAAATGTGGAAACACCCAAGTGTCCATTGATAGGTGAATAAAGTGTGGTATATACATACAATAAAATACTATATATATATATATATATATATATATATATAAAAGGCTAATATGCTGTGTCTGTCTGATCAGTCACTATGACTTGAACTGACCACCAGGGGGCAGAGGCTCAATGCAGGAGCTGCCCTGACGTGCACTAGCCATTTAGAGAAACGGCACCACAGACCTGGCGCCCACAAAGCAACACAGGGCTTCTCCCAAGTGGGACACAGGCCCTGCCACAACCCCAGAGACAGCCCACCAAATCACAGCCGATGCTGCCAAGACCCCATGGTACAAAATGCAGCCCACAGCCCACAGCCCAGCCCAGCCCAGAAACGGTCACTGTGGGCACCAGGTAATGACATCACATAGCAACGCCTGGCTTCCTCTCCCTAGAGACTAGCCTCCTTACAGTTTCTTCAGCCCAGGAACACAACTTGCTTTATAGCCAGGTGCAAACATTTTACACTTTAACCAAATGTCTGTGAAGCATTTTCCCGTGCCTCATCTCATTTGATCCTCATAGAAGTCGTGGAGTAGGTAGATAGGAAACTTGGTAGAATCCTATTTTCTTTAGTTAGCTGGAAAATGGAGATTTAGAAAGCTTAGAGAAGATTTAGCAAGCTTAGAAACTTGACCCAACTGAAAGAAGAAATGGTGGACCTTGAAAATGACTTCAGGTTTTCTCACTGTGCAGAATATAGTCAAACACCACTGCAGTTAAATATTTTTTGTTCTCCCTGCGTGATCTACAATAATAATGTGATTCGTGTTAATATTTACTGCTGTGTTGCTAACAATTAACTGAAAGAGAAGTTGGGGTGCTTCACTGGGCTGGAAAAAGTTTAGCTAAATCAGAAAGTAGTTCTAATTAAGCAAGTTTATGCTAAGTTGACTCACACATGCACAATACATATAAAGCTCTCCCTGGTGCCAATCGCACGCATGTGTTTCAATCTGTCATTGTCGATCGTGCATTTGGTTGACACTTCTATTAGAGAGAAAGGGCGAATAGTGATATTAAAATATTTATTTTAATTAATTTCCTTTCAATGTGCACGAATTTGTGCACCAAGCTACTAGTTCAGCTATAAAAAGGATGAAATTCTAACACATGCTACAACATGAATAAGCCTTGACAACATTATGCTAGGTGAAATAAGCCAGACATAAAGGACAAATACTGATGATATCATTCATTTGAGGAACCTAGAATAGTCAAATTCATGGAGACAAATAGATTAGAGGTGACCAGAGATTGGGGGCAGGTAGAATGGAGTTACTGCTTAACAGTGACAAAGTTTCTATTTGGGGCGATGAAAAGGTTTTGGAAATAGTGGTGATGGTTGCACAACATTATGAATGTACGTAACACTACTGAATTGGCAAATTTTATGTTACACATATATATCTACCACAATAGAAGTAATTAATTAAACTTAAAGGCACAGGTAAAAAACAAACAAACAGGACAATAAAACGACAGCACATCAGTACCTTTGCACACACTGCATTCGGGAGAGAGGAGGCTGGCATCTTCGGTTATGAGCTTCTCGGGCAGCAAGTCTAGCACCTGACAACTGAGAGTACAAAATCCACTTAATGTGCCATCAAACTTGCTACCATGCTGGAGAAAGTGGGATCACATTCTGACATCAAGAAGCCAGAAATTCAAGGAGCTCAAAGTTGTAAACAAGCATTCATTTTAGGGGGGAGGGAGGAGGGACCACAGCACACCAAAACATTAAACTGGAAAAATTCTAGAGTAGTGTGAAGCAGGAGAGCACAGTGATTAACGCTCATGTGGTGATCTTAGCAGGTCTGCAGAAGAGTCATGTACAAGACTGTTTTCTAAGAAATCCACCAAAGCTGAAAATATTCTACTCAACACTTTCCGAAACTTTAATTGGAGCTGAGTCCAAGAGGACACCCAGCTCATAACTATTTCTCCAAGTGCCTTCATCTGTCATCCAGTAGATGTATAAAGGATGTACAGTGCAAATGTTGAAAAGGGGTGTTTTTCTCAAACACTGTTTGGAATGATCGTGACCTAAACTCTTTAGGGGAGAAATCTATATTTGCAAACCCAACACCAACACCCCAGACGGTCTTAATGGGAACTAAGTCTTTGAGACCGTCGTTTCAGACATCAGTGAGCCAAGTAAGTTCAGAGTATGAACCTGTCTTACAAACCACACGGTATCTTCAACTCTTTAAGGATTTACCTCATTCATTCTCAAAGATGTCACAGACATCAAAAATTAAAAATACAGACATCCACAAAGTTAATGTACCTTTTCATCTTCCCATTGAAAAAAATTACAATCTTTTCTATCTCGACAGGCCGAGCAGGCATAAAACCTCCGCGTGTCTTCCTTCCCTTGGCTCACCTTTACAAACAACAGCGTGGGACCTAGTTCCAGAACAGGAAAAAGAAGCATGTCAAACAACAGTCACGTGCGTCAAGTTCCCGGTTGTCGCCGCCCTTCCCTACACTTGTTTTCATTTTATGCACGGATTTATCATCATTAAGTCCACTACTTTAACAATTTACTTAGGAAATCGTTTTTTGAAAACCGGTCTCTCCAGGAATAAAATGCCACTGTCAGCAGAGCTGCTGTCTACGTGGCGTATGGCCTGGGCCCTGACATTAGAGCAGCGGTTCTCAGCCTTGGCTGCACATTAGCATCACCTGGGAATAGTTTTAAAATCCTGACTTCTGGGCCTCATCCTCCGGAAATCCTGTTTCTTTGTGATGGGGTGAGGCCACAACATTAGTCACAAAGAAACAGAATTTCCGGAGGATGAGGCCCAGAAGTCAGGATTTTAAAAAGATTCCCAGGTGATTCTACTGTGCAGCCAAGGCTGAGAACCGCTGCTCTAGAGCAAGGAGGGCGTCCAAGGAACGGAGCACGTGGCCTCCCGCCCCTCAGGGACCTTTTCAGGGGAAATCTGGGCTTTGAGAGCAGGACACACCCCCTCTTCGCAAGAATTCACTCGGTATCATTCCCTTTTCTAGCCTTTTTTTTTTTTAACTGAAAAAGTAGTAAATCAACAAATGAAACCCCCAAGTACTTGGTGATGGGAATTACTCGACAGCACGCATCCCCTTTGCCTCGCCTCTGCCTATTTCCTTAAAATAGAGAGATAACAGCCGTGGAGCCCAAACCACAACGGTGGGACTTGTTATAACGGCCTCTTAAGTTGAAAACCACCACTTCCCGAGAAGGGGTGTTTGCGAGGCATCACACACGGCGCGGGAGAACGGTGGATGGACACCCGGGGGAAGCTCAGGCTAACGCTCGCCCCGGCGCCCGGCAGCCGGGCTGAGCCCAAACGCGGACCCACCGTGAGGGCACCGCGGGGCGGGGCTGGCGGGGTCGGAGGAAAGCACCACCTCCACTCCCGAGCTGCCCGGGCTGCTCGCGCTCCCCTCCGCCTCCCCGGCACCCAGCCTGTCCCCGAGGGTCGCCATCTTCCCGCCGCCGTCCCGAGAGCCTCCGTCCAACCAATAAGGAGGCGGAGAAAGAGCGTCGCCACGACCCGCAGAGACTCACAGCGCCCCCGCGCGCCTGGGAGGCGCTGCGGCCGCGAGGCGAGCCCACTCCATCAAAGGCGGTCGCTGCCCGCCCTGGGCTGGCCCGCCCCTAAGCAGTCCTGGGCAGCGAAAGGGACGACTGGCAGGCAACTTGTTGGACCTGTGCAGTAAGTTCCTCTGTTTTCTGCCGAACTTCCTAGCGCCTGCAAGTACCCTCCTTTCACTCAGAAAACAGGCAGGAAATGAAATGACTCTTCAGAGCAAAGGTTTGGTCGGGTTTAAGTCCCAAAGGCAGCAGCATCACTACCAACAGCAGTTGGCAATAGAAATAGCTAAAGTCTCTCTGCCCTTCGTGAAACCACCCTCTTTTCAAAGTCGGAGGCGCAGTGTCATCTTCCACCTGTTGGACAATGTTTATAGTTGCACGTTATAGTTGCATATCCATTGACATGTATACACTGAGTGGCCAGATTATTATGACCACCCCATCGGTACAATGAAGTGAATTAGTTATGCAAATAATAATAATAAAACCTTGAGAGTATTTGCTTAGGAAGTTTTCAATATTCAGTATTTTTGGAAGTGTCAATGAAGTACTGATGGAGTGGTCATAATAATCTGGCCAGTCATAATAATCTGGCCACTCAGTGTATATTGTAAAGAAATAAAACGATCCCTATTTGCATCTGACGTGATGGTCTACATACCATCCCAAGGAACCTACAAAAATGACTCTAGTTTAAACTGAGTTCAACAATGTTGCAGGATACCAGATAAACATACAAAAATCTATTGTACTTCTATATACTAAAAAAGATCACCAGAACACCAAAATTTAAAACAGAATATCACTTACAACCACTCAAATAAATGAAATAGTTAGGTTTTACATATATCTAACAAAACGTGTACACGGGACTTGCATGCTGAAAACTACAAAATGTTGATTAAAAAAAAAATCAAAGAAGATCTAAATAAATGTAGAAACCTACTCTGTTCCTAGATTAAAAGGCTCAATATAGTAAAGGTGTCAGTTCTCCCCAAGCTTAGGGGAGATACAGGTTTAGTTTCACTTCTATCAAAATCTCAGACTTTTGAGGCTATAGACCATATTGTTCTGAAATTTATATGAAAAGGCAAGGGACCTAGAATAGCTAAAACAATTTTGAATAATAATAATAATAAAGTGGGAGGAATCAATTTATCCAAACTCAAGACTTCTATAGCTGCAGTAAACACAAGTATGGTTGCAGAGGAAATAAATAAATCTCCTTCTAGTAAATAATTGGTTGTACTTTACATATTTAAACTCACACATTTACAACTATGGTGTATTAATTTAGAAATACTGCTCTTTTCCAAGCACATCTCATGCAACTGCTTCACTCAAATTCTTCACCTGCACCTGTAGCACCAGGTTTTGGCATGACAATTCCCCATTTTTGTCCAGCACAAATTATTGGCTTGTCTGTATCTTTAGGATAGGGAACTTTCTTGACCCGTGTCTAAGGCTATTTTTGAAAATTTGATCTCAAGACCTAACTACCCTTGGTCATTAACATTAATACTTCTATTTAAAAATGTTAACCAATAAGTACTGATTTGTAATCTTTAAAAAACTTGTTTAACAAAGCTCGCAATTGAATTCATAAAATCATGCCACCAAAAAAATAGTTATTGGGAGAACCAAGATGGCGGCATAGGTTAACGCCGGAGTTTGCTGCTTTGAACAACTACTTCAAAAGTGAAACCAAAAAATGGAAGGGACATCACCCAGAACCACAGGAACGCTGGCTGAGTGGAAGTCCTACAACTAGGAGGAAAGAGAAACGCACACGGACACTCAGAGGAGGCGCAGTGCTGAAGTCAAATTCTGAGGTGCGGAGTGCTCGGAGCCGGCTGGCGGCGGAGCGCGCGGTTGTTGTTTTCAATCGGGAGGGAGTTGCAGACTCTGAGCTCCAGATCCGGGTGAATCTTTAGGGACCCAGACTCAAACGGGAGAAGCGGGACTGTCTGGCTTTGGTCAGAGCGAGTGCAGCTTTCTCTCCCAGCTTTGCAGCGGGTGCTGGGACTCAGAGAGGCAGAGCCCCTGGGGACAGGACTGAGAGCCGCCATAACTGCTCTCTCCGGCCCACCCTGTTGATCCTGTGCGACCCGCCCCGCCCAAGCCCTGCACAGAGGCATTTGCCAGATAGCCTCAGGCAAAGGCTAGATTAGCACCTCCCTAGAGGACAGAAGTTCTCTCACTGCTGACACAGCTGATTCTCACAGCCACTTGGCCTGGAGGTCAAACCCTCCCTGGAATTAGCTACAACAATCAAGATTTAACTATAAGACTGCGAACAAAGACCACTAGGGGGTGCACCAAGGAAGCATAACAAAATGCGGAGACAAAGAAACAGGACAAAATTGTCAAAGGAAGATATAGAGTTCAGAACCACACTTTTAAGGTCTCTCAAGAACTGTTTAGAAGCTGCCGATAAACTTAATGAGATCTACACGAAAACTAATAAGACCCTCGATCTTATATTGGGGAACCAACTAGAAATTAAGCATACACGGACTGAAATAACGAATATTATACAGACGCCCGACAGCAGACCAGAGGAGCGCAAGAATCAAGTCAATGATTTGAAATGCGAGGAAGCAAAAAACATCCAACCGGAAAAGCAAAATGAAAAAAGAATCCAAAAATGCGAGGATAGTGTAAGGAGCCGCTGGGACAGCTTCAAGCGTACCAACATCAGAATTATAGGGGTGCCAGAAGAAGAGAGAGAGCAAGATATTGAAAACCTATTTGAAGAAATAATGACAGAAAACTTCCCCCACCTGGTGAAAGAAATGGACTTACAGGTCCAAGAAACGCGGAGAACCCCAAACAAAAGGAATCCAAAGAGGACCACACCAAGACACATCATAATTAAAATGCCAAGAGCAAAAGATAAAGAAAGAATCTTAAAAACAGCAAGAGAAAGAAACTCAGTTACCTACAAGGGAATACCCATACGACTGTCAGCTGATTTCTCAACAGAAACTTTGCAGGCCAGAAGGGAGTGGCAAGAAATATTCAAAGTGATGAATACCAAGAACCTACAACCAAGATTACTTTATCCAGCAAAGCTATCATTCAGAATTGAAGGTCAGATAAAGAGCTTCACAGATAAGGAAAAGCTAAAGGAGTTCATCACCACCAAACCAGGATTATATGAAATGCTGAAAGGTATCCTTTAAGAAGAGGAAGAGGAAGAAAAAGGTAAAGATACAAATTATGAACAACAAATATGCATCTATCAACAAGTGAATCTAAGAATCAAGTGAATAAATAATCTGATGAACAGAATGAACTGTTGATTATAATAGAATCAGGGACATAGAAAGGGAATGGACTGACTATTCTTGGGGGGGAAAGGGGTATGGGAGATGTGGGAAGAGACTGGACAAAAATCGTGCACCTATGGATGAGGACAGTGGGTGGGGAGTGAGGGCGGAGGGTGGGGCGGGGACTGGGAGGAGGGGAGTTATGGGGGGAAAAAAAAGGAACAAATGTAATAATCTGAACAATAAAGATTTAATTTAAAAAAAAAGCATAGTGATTAATCACAAAAACAATATGTAATTATATATGTGTTTTCTGATGGTCTTAGGTGACCCCTGTGAAAGGGTCGTGACCCACAGGTTGAGAACCGCTGCTTTACAGTAAAACAAGAGTTTTCCAAAATAAGGCAAACGAAAGAGCATCTCTTAGTGTGAGAGGCTTGGAAGATTTCAAAAAGAAGGCAGTTCTCTCCTTTCTGAGGGATAACTTGAAGACAAACGAATCTCACCTTATTCAGACGTGTATGTAGTATATGTTGAATGTTTACTGAAGAGTCTTGAATGCTAGCAGTACGTTATAAAGAACGTTTCTGCAGGAAAATCCTTGAGCAAAGAAAAGCTGAGACAGGATTCTCAAAGGAAACCAGGGGCAGAGCTGAGAATGGGCCCCTTGAGGCCTGAGCACTGAGACCCATTACACTCGCCCTTACTGATCCTGAATACCCCTAAGGCAGACTCAAATTCAGCCACTACCTGACCAGAGGATGTGGACAGACTGGTGAGCTTCCCACAGGGACCAGATGTCTCACTTCTTGACTTTGTTAATAGGATAAAAGCCTTCCAATCCCCAAATCTCCTGCAGAGAACGTGGTTGAAGCCAGAGGAACATTTTGTGGTGGATGCCTGACCGACCTTATCTTCTGTTTCAGAACCCAGGTTATCTTTGGGAAACCAACCCTTGCCAAGTTTAGACCATGTAAATTGCGAGATACAAAGAACCATAGTGACTGGTTTGGGTTTGGGTAGGTGACTTGGGGAATGGCTGGAATGGCTGAAAAAGAAGCTGTAATAATTATATTCTGTCGTCTCTGTGGCATTCATAATATTCATTTATCATGGTCCTGAGGGGGTCAGCTCTTCAGTCTTTTCTGGGTTAGGTCATGCATCTAGTGGGGGGCTGGTCCAGGTTCACCTTGGCTGGGATAACTCAGCTCTGCTCCTTGTGTCTCTCTTCCTCCTTGAAATGGACTGAATGTTTGTGTCACCCTCAGATTCATATGTTGAAATCCCTACTCCCCAAAAATGAGAGTATTAGTAAGTAGAATCTTTGAGAGGTGATTAGAGCCTCCATAAATAGGTTTAGTGTCCTTAAAAGAGGCCCCAGAAAGCTCCCTACTCCCTTCTACGATGTGAGGATACACAGAGAAGTATGTCATCCAATGAGAGCCCTCATCAAACCTTGCTGGCACCCTGATCTTGCACTTCCAGCCTCCAGAACCATAAGCAATAAATTTCTCTTGTGTTTCAGCTCCCCAGTCTGTGATATTTTGTTATAGCAGCCCTAATGAAGTAAAATACTCCTCCTAGAACCAGGGGTCCGCCTGGGCACGTCTTTCTCATAGAGGTGGTAGGAGCACAGGAGAGCTAGGAGCAACAGGCAAACTTCTGAAGGCCTAGGCTTGGAGCTGCCACTGTCGCTTCTACCTCATTCTTTTGGCTTGAGCAAGTCTCATGGCCACGCACTGCAGTTACATGGCAAAGGGGATAGGTCAGAAAGGGGTGAAGAATCAGAGCCACTGACACAATCTGTCAGAAACATTCTTCACTGGGATAACCAAGTGGCTGGTGGCAGTGTTTCCAGAAACTTCAGGAGCCCCCCTGCCTTACCAAGGAGTCAATAAGAAAAAGGCAGAACTAGGAGACAGGAATGTGTGATGGTACCATGGGAGTACCTAGATCCGGCCATGCCTCCTGTTTTCAGGTACGAGCCATGGATTCCTTTATCTCCTTAAGCCAGTTTGAGATGGGGTTACTTCTATTGTTATTGGTGGGAGCTTTCCTCGTCCTTATCAGTTGCTGGTGGGAGTGGGTTTCTTGCCATATCATGAGAAAAAGAATTTTCTGAGACTTGCAAGGGAGACCGAGTGATTTTTATTTGCATGGAATTAAATCTCTGAATTTCTAAGGTCCCATTTCCCTTTTGAACCGGGGCCAGCATGGCCAGCGGGAAACCCGAGGAGGGGCGGTGAGGGATTAAAGAAGACAGACAAGAGAATACAGTTGGGACCAGGTGGATCACTGCCTGGATGAGGAAACAGTGACACAGCCTATAAGCTGAAGCTTTATTTTATTTTTTTTAAAATATATTTTATTGATTTTTTACAGAGAGGAAGGGAGAGAGATAGAGAGTTAGAAACATCGATGAGAGAGAAACATCGATCAGCTGCCTCCTGCACACTCCCCACTGGGGATATGCCCGCAACCCAGGTACATGCCCTTGACCGGAATCGAACCTGGGACCTTTCAGTCCGCAAGCCGACGCTCTATCCACTGAGCCAAACCGGTTTCGGCCCGAAGCTTTATTTTATAGTCAGATCACACAAAGCAAAACAAGGGGAGTGGTCAACATGTTTACTCAAGCCTTGTTTTGGCAGCACTTGCTACACCTCCCACAGCCCATTAGCTACCTAGGAACAAGGGAGGACTATAAGGTCAAGCTTAATTGTGCTAGGAGGGCTCTGCCCACCAAGCTGGGATTTGTATGTGGCTCTGCCACAGGTCAGTCCAAGGCTTGACCCTATGCCGCTCCCTACACCTTTGTCCCACCATTGGAGAAGTGTGGATGTGACTTCAGCAAAGCTAGGGTTAAAGACATTGCCCAGAGTTTCTGTTCCATGTCTGCACAATCTAATCCAGCATCAGGCTGGGTTAGTTTGGATTCCCCATTGCAGTCCATCAGTCCATTGCATCTGGGGTCCACAGGGCTACACGGCTATGGAGAGAACAGGGCCAAATACAAGAAAGCCACAAGAGCTCAGAGCCAAGAGTGCCAAGAGCCCAGAGAGCAAGCTCCGTTGTCTATAGGATTATTCCCCAATTTTCATAGGCTTGCATTAGTCCTGCCCCCTCTAGTCAACCCATGATTACCTGGGCTAGATTGACAGGCAAGTACCTTTCCCACCCCGACTTTACTGCCCATCTTCCCCTGTGTCCAGTCCCTTCCCCCAGTGTTTTGCAGGGAATGGACAAGTGGGTCCCTTGGGAGGACAAAGTTGCAGCTTCCTGGTGAAGCTGCCCAAATGACCATGCTTATTTGTCTAGCTTCCCGTTTGCTCCTTTCCTATTATTGGTAATTAGTTAATTACAACAGTATCGCTATCAGTCACAACCAAGAACGGTGACTAATGTTCTATGGATGCATAATGTTGGATGGATGAATGTCTACTAATATGTCATGAAGCTCTTTCCCAGCTAACCCTTCTCTTTACTATCCCTGCTACAATGCCTGTCAATCATCCTGCTATCCCCCCTCCATCTTTTGGAAGTGTGCATTTCCAACCCATTTTGGGCTCTCCTACTGAGACCCTTTAAATTTCACTAGCAAAAGATAGATTAATAGGAGAGAAAAACAGAAGCTAATTAACTGAAGTGTACACATGGAGCATCAAGAGGTGAATAACTCAAAGGGGTGATTAGAACTTGGGCTTATACAGCATGTTAATGAAAAAAACACACACAAACCAATAAATGTTTAGAGACATGCTAAGGCAGAGGACAAGGACTTAAAGATTCGAGGAGTGGTAAATCATGGCAAGGCAAATAATTTATATGGGGAAACTAAAGGTAGGTAAAGGTCAGTTTTAGCAAACTGTGTGTGTAGATGCCTCTGGTCCTCTCTGGACTGATGAGAGTCTAGAATTGTCTCCACTGATGAACTTCTGTCCTTCCTGGTGGAGAGGGGGAGGTGGCAGACATCTTTACAAATCATGTTCTGCTTTTAGGCAAGGAAGCTTTTTTTTTTCTTTATAAAAAAATTTTATTGTTTGACTTTAGAGAGAGAAAGGGAGGAAGAGAGAAACATTGATTTGTTGTTATTTGGTTGATTCTTGTATATGTCCTGATTGGGGGGGGGGGGGGGGGATCTAACGTGCAACCTTGGTATATTGGGACGATGTCTAACCAACTGAACTCCCTGGCCAGGGCCAGAGAGCTTTTCCTTTACGTGCTTCTGTTCAATTGAATTCTGCTTAAAATAATCCTCATGCCAAAGTGGCATATTTAGGAGTGGCTTTTTCTGCTACCCCTCCTCCATGTCTTCATTCTGAGTCAAAAGCTTTCCTACTGTATTCCTAGATTATACCAAGTTCTGCGTCAGCGGCAACTTGACCTCTCTGAACCACAGACTTTCAAAACTTAAAGGTAATAATATTTCCCCTCAAAACATATTAAGGTGGATGCCATCCAGTAGATGAGCAGCATTTTAGTTGGAGATTCGGAGAAGTGTGCATTTCCAACTCCTCGCTGACAGCTCGGATAGCAGGTGTAGCCAGATGTCACATTGCTTAGGAACAGCCAGGGCAGTGGTGACCTTGGTTTAAACCAGTACATACCTTGGTTTAAATGCGGTTTCTGGTTGTCTTTAAGTACTGCAATTTTCGGCAAACACTTAAAGGGTAGAATAGCTTTCTGGATTGTCCCCAAAGCCACAGTGAGATAAAAGGCAGTTTTATTCACCTTGATAGGCGGTCAGGCGTACCTGTCACTGAAGCAGGTTAAACCAGTTCCGGCAGCCGGGGATCAGCCCAGAGACGCTTATACAACATTCTGGAAAGGGGAGGCTACCTGATTTTTATGGTTTCTAAAGCCTTGCCTGTCAGGTGGGAATCCTGTAACCAGAGCTTAGGAGCAGCCAGGCTTCTGGAGTCAAAGGAAAAATAAACATGGTGCTGTTTACAGAGTGATTGGCTGCCCTTGTTTTTGTTTTTTGATATCACATGCTTTCCATTTCCAGGTCTAAAAACCCGCCAGGCAGAGGCACAGTCACCAACAGCCATGTTAGCATTCCACAGGCTGGACCCAGGTGCCAGGATTCAGAACAAAAGAGAAACCTTTTGAAATGTCACTTCGTTTCTCAGGGAGTCTCTTACTGTTACCCGGTGACCTAAGGTGCCTTTCCCTCTCAACCACAAGTCAGCCTGTGTCATACATCAGAACACTTTAAAATAGCCCTTTGATTCCAAATCTGTCACCAAGCTCCAGGAAAGACGATATCAAATCTAGAAATTTGCGTGTGCAATAATCTCCTTTATGCAATAATCCAAACTCAGAAACACAGACATATGCTTTATCATCTAAAACCAAAACTCCAAGCGTGCCATTAATACACACAGGCAGCTTCTCGGGTGGAAACTGAATCTATAACTAACAGAATTTGTGCCGCCCTCTTCACAAAATATACCTTATTTCGTCCTCGGTACACATCTCTGAAGTTACCATTAGCTCATGTATTTTACATGTGGGAGATTGCAAGATCTGACCAAGGACACGGAACTAGTAAGGGGCAGGACCAGGACTTACAAGCTGGTCTATTCCAATCTCAAACTCTTAGTCGAAAGAGAATTGTGGCACATCTTCCATTATTTGTTTGTTTGTTAATCCTCACCCAAGGATATTTTTTCCCTCAATTTTTAGAGAAAGTGGAAGGGGAGAGACAGAGAGAGAAACATTGATGAGAGAGAGACACATCGATTGGTTGCCTTCCAACCCGGGGATTGAGCTTGTAACCAATGTATGTGGCCTTGATGGGAATTGAACCCAGAATCCTTCAGTCCGCAGGCCGATGCTCTATCCCCTGGGCCAAACAAGCTAGGGTTCCATTTATTAAAGATAGGAATATTAGAACATAAGCAAGTTTACAGTATTTTGAAATGACAAAAGTTAAATCTATTGCATTACATGGTGGTAGAATAAAACCTTTTAAACTTAAGGATTTTTCTCAAAGAATTCTTTATATGGATTCTGAAGCAGGCAAAAACTTATTGAATAAAATGATGCTGATTAATAATGCAGTTTGCTGGGGTGATGGGCACATGATGCAGTCTGCAGATAATGTTTTATTGAGTTGTACACATGAAACCTATATGGTTTGGCCAGCCAATGTAAACCCAATAAATTCAATGAAAAAATAATGCAATTTGCTTAGATAAATGCATTTTTGTCATATACATATTTGATCCATGGGCCAAGAGGCTGAATGAGTCATACCCTCCACAATCCAAGAGAAATCTAGACATTAAAAATATGCTTCTATAATAAATAAGAAAAATGTTGAGAGCTCAAGTCAAAGGCAGTCAAGCATTTAGTTTACAAAGCACTTACTTTCCTTCCCTTGTATGCAAAGAATTTATAATCTAAGAGGCAAAGGTAGAAATGTGCAGAAATAGGACATATGATCAAAGATCAGGAAGGACCTTATTCCTTAGAAAATATATTTTTAAAAATATAATTTTTATTGATTTTAGAGAGAAAGGGCAGGGAATAGATAGAAGTATCAATGATGGGAATCATTCATCACCTGCCTGCTGCACGCCCCCAACTGGGGATTGAGCTCACAACCCAGGTATGTGCCCTACCAGGAATTGAACCATGACCTCTTGGTTCATAGGTCGATGCTCAACCACCAAGCCACACCGGCTGGACAGAAAATATTTGATACCATTTTCAGATTTTCTGATACCTTTTGGAGAATCTGGCATACAGTGAGTACCTAATACATGTGTTGAATTCAATCAGGGATTTATAACCATCACACCAACTATTATCTATTCAGGAGTTGGGATTTTATAAAGGAAATGAAAACTAGCTAAAGCAAATTCATATATCTGCCATGAGTGAGAAATGAGAGGCTATGGTTTACAATTACGTAGAACAGAACCAAGAGCCCAGCAGTAAGCAAGACATTTATCTCTGTAGACGAAATAATTATTACAAATCCAGGTTGAAAAGTTCCTGCACAATATTAGGAAGAAAGACTCTCAGGCTTCACTTTAGAAAATATTTACAGGTGGGCATTATTATGATCTCAGTGTTCCATTAGGAATATGACTCAGAAGGTGGCTGGACTGCAGTATTGGCTAAGGTAGAGGCTGACCTTGGCTACGTTAGAGACATTGAATGCGTATGTAGCTGCTTAAGTTTTTTACTTTGGGTGGTGTTATGGACTGAAATGTGTCCTCCTCAAAATTCATGTTGGCCCTAACCAGTTTGGCTCAGTGAATAGAGCATCGGCCTGCGGACTCAAGGGTCCCAGGTTCGATTCCGGTCAAGGGCATGTACCTTGGTTGCGGGCATATCCCCAGTAGAGTGTGTGCAGGAGGCGGCTGATGGATGTTTCTCTCGCATCGATGTTTCGAACTCTCTATCCCTCTCCTTTCCTCTCTGTACAAATTCAATAAAATATATTTTTTAAAAAAATTCATGTTGAAGGCCTAACTGCCAATGTGACTATTTTTGGAGATAGGGCCCTTAAAGAAGTAATTAAGGTTAAATGAGGTTATATTGGTGGGTCCTAATTCTTTAGGGCTGGAGACACCGGGGATGTGTGCGCGCAAAGAAAAGGCCATGTGAGGACACAATGAGGAGCTTTCTGTAGACCAAGGAGGCAGGTCAAACAACCTTGCTGGCACTTTGACCTTGGACTCCAGGTCTTCAGATGCAGAAAACGAATTTCTGTTGGTTAACAGACGTGGTACTTTGTTATGGCAGCCCCAGCAAACTAATAAAGCTGGCAAACAAAACATTCATGTAAATGTGTTCTCATATAAAGGCTTATTCTTTTTTTAAAAATTTATTTATACTGATTTCAGAGAGGAAGGGAGAGGGAGACAGAGAAACATCAATGAGAGAGAATCATTGATGAGCTGCCTCCTGCACTCCTCCCGCCCCCCAATTGGGGAATGAACCCACAACTTGGGCATGTGGCCTCGACCGGTATGGAACCTGGGACCCTTCAGTCCAGGCTGACGCTCAATCCACTGAGCCAAACTGGCTAGGGCAAGGCTTATCTTATATAATAAAAGCCTAATATGCAAATTGTCCCCTCAGGAGGTCGTTGGGCCAGGAGTTCAACCAGGAAACTGGAAATTCGACTGCTCACTATGATGTGTGCTGACCACCAGGGGGCAGTGACCAGTGGTGGGTGGGGGGCTGCAACCTCTTGCCGGCTACATTGGGGCAGGAGTGATGGGGACAGAGGTGCGGTGAGAATGCGGGGTGTCTGCCAAACTCGCTCTCATTCCCCTTGTTACCTCCCCCAGGATACCAAGGCTTATGCGCTGGGGAAGCCCCACGTTCAGGTGCTGGACGCCCGCGGGGAACCCGCCCCACACCCGCACAGCGTCTTTTGTCTTCCAAGTGAGCCAGGCTGCAGCCGCTGGGACTCCAGGGGCAGGTCAGGCTCCCTTTGGGTTTGCTCAGTAGCCAGTCTGCAAGGCCAGCTGGGAGACAGCACACTACCTGCCTGGCTTCCATGTGGTGCCACTGGGCAGCCCAGAGGCCCATGCTGCACCCAGGCCTATGGTGTCCAGCCGCACTCACTGCATCTCTGCATGGGGAGTCGGGTGCCACGACTCAGGGGGAGGGGGGCGTGTTGGGGCTTGGGGGCCCAGGTGCTGCCCAAGGCCCAGAGGTCAGCTGGGATCTGCCTTCCCATGCCTGACGCTTGTGCTTTGATTGACAGCCAGGCCTAGGGACCACACTCGTGCACGAATTTCGTGCACTGGGCCTCTAGTTCTTTTAATAATTGAAACATGGAAAATGACAGAGTTTGAAAAACACCAACCACTGTGGGCATCTCATCTGTATTTACTGCAATTTTCTCAATACTCATAGTTTGGTGTAAGAATCTTGCATATCTTTGATTGAATCTGATGTTTTATTGCTGCTATAAATGGTATCTTTAAAAATTTTTTTTTTCTAACCAATATTGCTGGTATATAAACTTTACAAAATTCACTTATTAATTCTAAGAGTTATCAGATTATTTTGAACTTTCTACATGTGTAATTATGTCATCTGTAAATAATGACATTTTTTATTTCTTACTATCTGACCCTCATACCTTTTACCTCTTCCCTGCCCTTACTGCACTGGGTGGCTCTACAGAATACTGAACAGGAGCAATGAAAGCAGGCCTCCTTGTCATGTTACTTCTAGTTTATTTCTGAAACATATTTTTAACTCTAAAATTTCCTGAGCTGTTAGCTCTTGTTTTATTTCTTCCTGTTGCTTGCCTATCTCATTTTTGAACTTTCCCAATTTTGATGTTATGTTGTTCTTAGGTTCTATCATTTCTGAATATCCTTTAGCATTTTAAAAAACATTATTTTCCTCTGCTTTGTAAATGTTTCTGGGCTATCTTCATTTTCTGTGGGTGTGTTAAACAGATTATCCTGTGTGTTTTTTTATTTTTATTTTTATTTTTTTAATATATTTTATTGATTTTTCACAGAGAGGAAGGGAGAGAGATAGAAAGCCAGAAACATCGATGAGAGAGAAACATCGATCAGCCGCCTCCTGTACATCTCCCACTGGGGATGTGCCCGCAACCCAGGTACATGCCCTTGACCGGAATCGAACCTGGGACCCCTCAGTCCGCAGGCCGACGCTCTATCCACTGAGCCAAACCAGTTTCGGCCTGTGTGTTTTTTTTAAGAGCGTATTAGTCATGTTTAAGTGACATGGTTTTATCTATATTTTTCAAAGATTCCTGTGTAGGAGGCAAGGTGAGCCAGGCATTTCCGTTCTGTGGTTCTAGGGTTCTCTCTCCTGTAAGTTACTAAACAGTATTAGATAATACGGTTTTCTGTGTTCTCTTTGGTATTTTCTGACTTGTTTTATTTGGTCCTGTTCTATTCAGTGTCTGAACCTTCTCACCTTTACCCCCAGCGTCCTTCCCTTGTCAATGTGTATTCTATAGCCAATAGTTTCCCCTGGTGCAGGCCTCTGTGCACTCACAGCGCTACTTCCTGAGAACCCTGAAGACCCAGGTTGCCCTAGCACCCTCATACCTTTCTGCAGCTCCTTTTACTAGGATACAGTAATTTATTGCTGGACAGCCCTTTCCCAATTGTGATTGTGATTTTTGGATCTACCGGCTGAGCTTGCCACCACTACTGTGGATTCCTCCTTTGGGGCTGAGTACATGTTGCTAAATTCTGGGTTCTTTGGCTCTTACAAACATCACAAGTTCTCCCTTACTTTTTCTCTGCTTGCTCCTCAAAGCTCTTGTTCCCACATGATCCTGTTGCTATTGATGGTTTTAGTCAGATTCTAGGATTCACAGGGACAGTCCAGCACCTAATTTTAGTGAAGATGGGGCCACTGAGTTTTTTTTTTCTTTTGCTATAGGATAGCTCCATGGGGATTTGGGAGATTAAAAGAAGACCCACTGCTGCTGTCATCATGCCTCCTATAATTGATTTTTTATTTTTAAATGATTTATATTTTTCTATTTACATTATAATGCCCAGGACAGGACAGACAATTATGCTTTAGTAATGACTAAATTCAAGTTTTGTGACTAAATAATACATTTATTTCTTGTTCATGTCAGTCCAATGAAGTCAGCAGGCTCTCCTCTCTAAGCAGTGCCTCATGAGGTCCCCGCTGTTTCCATTTTGTAAACTGTGTGTTTACAGCCAAGCAGGAAGCTGGGAGACTGTTCAGTCATGACCACTGATTGATGGCAGTGAGTTTTACTGCCGCATCGAAAGTCACACATCACTTGTCCCCAAAGCTCTGTGACTGGTCAGAACGCAGTCACATGGCCCCAAACTAACTGCATCGTAGGCTTGAAAACAGAGGACACTGAGAGTCTTCGCCACCACTCAGCACAGGCGCCCCAGCACCTCTGGGAGAGAAGGTAGACTGTAAAACAAGATGCTGCCTGTCCCTTCACATATCGTAAAGGACTTGCAACGTAATCTGATCAAGTAGCATGTCACCAGCATTTTAAAATAAAGTTTTAATTCCACTAGTATAGTTTTTTAAATGTTTAAAAATAAATTGTGAATCAAATTGTTTTCAAGTCTGTAAAACACCGTGTTTCCACAGTCTTCAATTGCTGACAAATTTGGGGGAGAATAAGGCAGCGTATAATTAAATAAAAATTAAAATGTCTCCAATTATAAAGGTTCCAGTTAAATATACCTTTTAGAATTACAAAGAATTAACTATACCACTATGATCTAAAGCAAGAAAATGGTGGTTTGTCATCATTTACAAACATAAATGTGTTCACAAACTTTCTAAATATTCAATATATACACCCGGAGAAATCTCACCTTAAGACAATGATGGTTTTTATTCCCTTTAGTCTACCATTTGACACTATAACATACTCACTGAAAAAATTAACACAACATTTAAATAACAATTAAGTTCATGAAAATTTACAAAATATAACCAATGTACTCTGACTTATAATCACATCTTAAATATTTCAACTTAACTTTTCTGGCCTGATCAGACCTTTAAAAAATATTTACACACTGTTTTAATTTTAGGATATAAAACTGTAGCAATTTACGAAAGTTTTCATTATAAAAATTAACATAGCAATTCTCAAAATACTGAAAACAACCATGTTATGAAAGCAGTACCTACATCATAACAACTTAGTTCTTTTAGAACACATCTTCAAAGGCACATTTCAATTAGTAGTATTTATCTAAAGATAGTAGCTTGGGCTTTAAGCTTCCAGTTTTCCATCACCTCAACCTTTCGATGATGAAGGGTGGGTGGAGGTAGGAGAACATTTCTACTTGGACAGCAGTACTCTCAACTCATCATGGCCACGACCACAAACCACCCAGTTTAGTCCAAGAGGTGGTGTTATTTATTTGGAGCCTGAAGAGAATGAAACTTCTGCTTCTTTGGAACTACATCTTCACGTTGGGTTCATCTTAATTTAAATCACTTGGTGAGTTATAAGTGCTACAAATTCCCATGATGTCAGACATATTGATATGTAAAATCAAATATAAATGACTTTGTGATTACCTCTGTTATGGTCCACTTTAATTAGGGCTGATATTCTAAATTTGACTGTAATTATGACATTGAGATTGTCAAGTCCCTTAAAACACTACTGTTATTTTAAAATATATATTTTTTATTGATTTCAGAGAGGCAGGGAGAAGAAGAAAAAAATAGAAACATCAATGGTGAAAGAGAATCACTGATCGGCTGCCTCCTGCATGCTGCCCACTGGGGATTGAGACTGTAATCCGGGGCATGTGCCCTGACAGGGAATCGAACCTTGACCGCCTGGTTCATAGGTCAATGTTCAATTACTAAGCCACACACACTGGGCACACTACTATTATTTTTTAATAGTTTATGTCCTAGGACCCTAAAATACAATCTGACATGCAATTTGAGGTATGGTTTAATTTTCAGTGAAGTTTAATACTAACCAAAGTACTAAATTAAACGAGACTAGTATTTTGGGGTAGTACTAATTTATTATGTAATTGATCTGATGCAAAGAACAAAAACGAATTTTTAATGCTACTTTGGAATTTCAAAAAGATTATGAATCTACTATAATTTTATATAACTTCCCTCAAGTCTCAGTTGAGTGTTTCTATTTTTTAAAGGTGATGTCTTTAGATCTTTTTCTCACTATAGTTATATAATTGAGCAAAAATATTCTTAAGTACAAAAAAGAAAATGGTCCTCTATTACTTAACCAAGATATACTTTTCTGGTCCCTCACATTGGTCACTTTAGGGGCACTTATTCAAATTCTAAAATAGCAGCTTTTTAATTAAGGCAGCATTGCTTTATTCTTACCTGTTTTTCTATTAACGAATCGATTAGAGTCCAGAAGACCAGTTTTACACTCAGAAGGCCTTTATAATGTAAGAAGAGTTAACACGAACATTCTTCTCCATGTTTAAAAAGTATATAAAAAGTTATTTTATTCAAAGTCAACAAGTACCTTATTTTTCTATTTGGAATTCTAAAGTAATTAGTCATTTCAGAATGTGTAAACCATGAAATTACCTTTTAAACTAACATCAACAACAAAGTACAAGTTTTCCTACAAAAATACTACATAGAAGATATGGCACTTTTTCCCTGAAATAAGAATTTAATATTTGGACAAAAAACTGTAAACTTTTGATTACATTCAAAACATAACCTTTTAAAGACTTGTATTACTTGAGGCTTTGGCAACTGAAGCATTTTAACAACACAATGATGCCAACAGTTTGTTCTCTTATATGTGCTACCAGGAGGTAAAAAAAGGCTTCCTGCAGTGGAAGCTCTGGGTGAAGGAACTGTTGAGCTGGGAAACCCGACCCTTCGTTCTCCCTGGACTGTGTTCCACAAGCACACAAGGCATCTGTACCAGCTGGACAGGACTCTTCCCTTCCCTCAAAGCCTGGGCCAGGTTTAAGATCTGTGAAAAGGAGATATTTTCACCAGTTCAAAAAAGATAAAAACCCTTCAGTTCACTGACATTAGTTTAACCATTTATTCATAATTATAATTTTTATTTCATCTGTTTACGCTCAATAGATTATGATGAGGATAACTGCCTTAAATATATATTGTATGGACGTATATACATACACACATATATAAATATACACAAGTGCACAAATTTAAAATTAAATAACTTTTGCCAACTGGTACCTTTAAAATATTCTAGAATGTCCAAGAAAAATGAAATCAGAGACTGAATAAACATATTCTTGGCATAGAACCTAAACAAATACTGGTCTAAATAGTCTGGTTTTAAAACTAAATACTTGCCTTATCCATTCATTCAACAAATACATTTACTGCAAGCAAACTACATGGTAGACTCTGTTCTAGTGTTGGGATACAACACTAAAAAAGCAAACCAAATCCCTGCCTTCATGGAGCTCCATTTTAGCAGGAGAAGGAATCGATAAACATTATGAATAAGTAAATTACACCATGTACTAGAAGACAAAAGCGCCATGAAAAAGCAAGATGCATGGCCAGTGGGCAAGTGGGTTACAGAATTGGAGAAGGCAGCCATTTAAAATAAAGATTTAAGAGCTAACTCTTAAGTAGGAAACATAAACTAGGAAAAAGAAGAAGTTTATACATGTTTTCAAGCAAAAATAGAAGCATGGAAAAAGGAGCGGTTTTTTATTTTTAATTGTTTTTTTCGTTAATCCTCACCCAAGGATATTCTTCCATTGATTTTTAGGGAGAGTGGAAGTGAGAGGGAAAGGTAGAGAGATAGAGACCAGGGCTCAGGCCAGGGAGGAGCCTGAAACCAAGGTATGTACCCTTGACTAGAATCGAACTCTGGACCCTTTGGTCCACAGGCCGACGCTCTATCCACTGAGCCAAACCGGCTAGGGAGAGGGCTTTCTCTTGGAAAGCTCACGTTTTATGGAAAGTACACTAGTATTGGAAGTAGGGTTGAAATAAATAACTTTTCAAGTTAGTGACTGACGAGAGAAACATTATTTTGTTGTTCCACTTTTTTTCTCTCTTATATTTTCTGAGGTCTAGTGTTCCATATTGGCACAGGGAAAAAATAAACATTTTGCCCTATTGCTATTTAATGTAAAATTCAAAACACAGTTTATCTTTAACTTTCCTAAACATTACTAGCCCAGATTTTAAAAGAAATTTCTTCATTCTAGTTTTGAGTTCCATTCCACATCTTTTTTTAAAAAAATATATTTTATTGATTTTTTAGAGAGAGGAAGGGAGAGGGATAGAGAGTTAGAAACATCGATGAGAGAGAAACATTGATCAGCTGCCTCCTGCACACCCCCTACTGGGGATGTGCCTGCAACCAAGGTACATGCCTTTGGCGGGAGTTGAACCTGGGACCCTTCAGTCCGCAGGCCGACGCTCTATCCACTGAGCCATACTGGTCAGAGCCCATTCCACATCTTTATGTGAAGAATTAGAGCATGTCACTGATTATGTGTATTAAAACTAAAGAGTTAGTATAAACGAGGGCAAAAGACTTGGTTGTACAAAGCACAAATCATAAAGTTAATTGGCAAAACTGAAAAGAGGGATTTAAGGGATAATTACAAATGATAGAAATAACACAAGTAATTTGACTCAATTAAGGAAATAGCTAAATGATGATTCTGTTGTTTGGAACATAGGTTAGTGTTATTTGTTTTTGTTAAGTCTCTGTTTCATTAAGCACTGATTTACTTTAGAATATAAAAATACTACCGGATTTTTCACACCAGATTTAAAAAAATACAGTTAAAACTAGAGAGCTACATAATGATGTACACGGTCAGGTGCCCTGCTCTTTCTGGTTCCAAATAAGTCAAAATCAAATAAAAAAATTAAATTAAATTAGAACATATAAAGGCATTATTTTATTTTTTATTTCCCCATATCTCTTTTTTAAATATATATATATTTTTTATTTCAGAGAGGAAGGGAAAGGGAGAGATAGAAACACCAATGATGAGAGAGAATCATTGATCAGCTGCCTCCTGCACGCTCCCCACTGGGGAATTAAGCCCACAACCCAGCATGGGCCCTGGCCGGGAATTAAACCTTGACCTCTTGGTTCATAGGTCAACTGAAGCTCAATCACTGAACTACACCAGCCAGGCTCTTGCCCCCTATCTTGATCCTGTGATTTTTCTATTTTATTATACACATCTGTATAATACTAGAACTCCTTTGTGAATGAGATAGGATATTAATAAATAAAAATCAGATAGAGACTGGTATATCTTTGAATAGACCACATTCAGTAATGGAATATCTCTATATCTTTTCAGATAAGTATTTAAAAATTTAAATTCCTCATGTACCAACTTTAATCAACACTTAAAAAGCTTACAAAATTATTTACAGCTTTTATTTTTTAAAATTATTCCTATGATAAAGATATATATATTTTTAAGGATATGACAATGCCAGAAGATAGAACATACTGATAAATTAATTTGTTTCCAGCAAAAAAAGGTCAAATTTAGGCATAATTATTAATGCTTGAAAATTTAGCTCAAAAATAGTTGGGATGGTAACACTGCAATATAATTACAGCCACTGACCATCTACGCCCTTCATTCATGCCTGAATTACGGGAAACATCCCTGTGAGGCTCCAGACCAGGGGTGGGCAAACTTTTTGACTCGAGGGCCACAATGGGTTCTTAAACTGGACCGGAGGGCCAGAACAAAAGCATGGATGGAGTGTTTGTGTGAACTAATATAAATTCAGAGTAAACATCATTACATAAAAGGGTACGGTCTTTTTTTTTTTAGTTTTACTCATTTCAAATGGCCGGATCCGGCCCATGGGCTGTAGTTTGCCCACGGCTGCTCCAGACTCTTCATCCACTGAGTAAACCGCACCCCACTGTCCAGCCTAACTTACAGCAGTTCTTTCATTTAAATGTTATTACTGATTTTACAGAGAGGGAGAGGGAGAGGGAGGAAGAGGGGGAGAGGGGGAGAGGGGGAGGGAGGAGGAGAGGGAGACATCGATGTGAGAGTGATACATAAATCAGTTGCCTCTGGTAAGCATGCTGCCTTGGGCCTGAAACCTGGCATGAACCCTGACCAGGAATCAAACCAGCTCAACCAACTGGTGAGTAAATGATTATCTAATTTAATTATATTTATTCCTTTAATTTTACTTTTTAAAATATATTTGTATTGATTTCAGAGAGGAAGGGAGAGGGAGAGATAGAAACATTAATGATGAGAGAGACTCTTCATCAGCTGTCTCCTGCACGCCCCCTACTGGGGATTGAGCCTGCAACCTGGCATGTGCCCTTGACCAGAATCAAACCTGGGACCCTTCAATACACAGGCCAATGCTCTAACCACTGAGCTAACCCAGCTAGGGCTAATTATATTTATTTGTTAAAGTTATATAACAGTCAGTGCAAAATCTAGACTCGTCTTTTTGCCCCAGGGATGCAGCAAACAGCCACCTTAAATGTATATTTTAGGAAGAAAAAGTTAATTTAACAAGACACCAAAAGACTGTTTACAGTGTAATTTATTTTCATTTCAAGTCTTCCTTTTGGAATCTAAATACTGCTAACAGAGTAGAAGACCCCTTGTAATCTGTCCGTCAGCCCAGCCTGCAGGTCCACAGCAGCCGACCTAATAACTTGTATTTCTTCTTAGAGGAGGTGAGGAGGGGTGAGAGGACTGAGTTACAATTAGTACTTTTATGCCCCAATCAGTGCTCAACCTTGGTGACATGGTTATTTACTGACTGCTCTTGCAAAGGCCAAACACGTTCTACTATGAGACAAATAATCGGGAGGGAAAAGATAAGAATCAAAAAAAAAAAAGATAACAATCAGGAAAATACTGATAGTTACCAAAATAAAGACAAAGAATTCACAGTAGGGTTCTGGGTAACTAAACAAAATACAATGAAGTCAGTGATATCTAATTTACAAGACAATAGAGGAAAGATACTATTGAAATCAATTTCATTTCTAATCATCTGAGCTATTTTGGTTCAGCTAAAACAGTATCTGGGTCACAATGGAGAAAAAAGTTGATTAGTATTTCAAAGAGGAATTTTTGGAATTTTTTTCTTAGCAAGCGTGTGAAAAAGTGACCTACCTGGCCCCTCATCACAGACATCTGACTTTCAAAAGTGGCTTTGTTAAATCTTTTGTCAGTCTATCACAGAAAAGAAAAAAAAAATCATTATAATTACAAAATTCAAGATCTTTGAATCAAATATTTGAAAACAAATGAACTCTTTCAACTTGGCCCCTAAGGTCATTAGAAAGTTTTTACCTGAGGTATTTTTGTATACCCCTAGAATGATAAGAATAGTTTATTTATACTCTAACTTGTTCCAGGAAGGATTTAAAATGACACGCTAGCCCAGCAGTTCTCAACCTGTGGGTCGTGACCCCTTTGGAACACACATATATAATTACATATTGTTTTTGTGATTAATCACTATGCTTTAATTATGTTCAATTTGTAACAATGAAATTGGGGGTCACCACAACATAAGGAACTGTATTAAAGGGTCGCGGCATTAGGAAGGTTGAGAACCACTGCCAATGAGTTTAGGTTTTTTTGAAAGAAGTAGATTATTACAGGTCACCAAACATTTGTTATAATTTTTAGAGTCATTACTTAAATATTCAACTTTTGAAGAAAATAATTTCTCAAGTTTTAAGTTTCACTTCAAAGAATACTCACAGTTAAGTGTAACTTCACAAATTTATGCTCCTGTAGAGTAAGAGTAAAACTGCTAATTTCTTTCTGTTATGTCAAGTTCTACTGCAAGAAGTGATACCAAAAACAGTAAACTGCAAATTAACTCTATCGAGAAAACCTATTCTATTTTAAGATTTCATTTTCTGTAATAGTTAAAACTAAAAATTTATTTACCTTAAAAAGTTCATAGAGATCTTCACATAAATCTTGCACAAAATTCATGTCAGAAATATTTGGTAGAATCAAGTTTCTTGTTTCTTCAGAAAAAGGAACTTTTGCTTGAGGAAGCCAAGCCCAGTGAAATGGATCTAACAGAAAAAAAGGTTTCTAATCAGAGGGGGAAAGGGTGTATTTTGACCCACATTTATCCTAGTTCTTTTGTTTTGTTTTTTTATTTTGTATATCCTGGTTCTTTTCCTACAATTCCCAGGTTCTCAAAAAACAAACAAACAAAAAACAGACAGGAGAGAGAAGTTGTCAGAGAATAATTATCCTTTGCTATCTAGATTACTCAGATTCCAAGTTTGGATTTTCAATTCAGACAACAAAACAAAAGGTTTTACCTGAAGTAGTTAGGTTTCTGGGTTTTAAAGAGTAAGAGTTTTGATATGAGTCTATTTCAAACAGCCCTATTTAAATACATATATTTGAATCTCTGGTTCCTAAGTTTGGAAATTAAGAGATAGCTATAATCTGGTTAGAGCTCTAGATCAAAAACTTGTTGGCTGAGGTCTCCCTGCCCTTCCAGCCATAAATCATCAGGAATTGGCCACACACACACACACACACACACACACACACACACACACACCACCACCACCACCACCACCACCACAACACACGATCTTCTAAAATTTTAAATCATCAGTAGGTAAATAGGTGAGTAGCTTTAAGGGATAAAAGACCCACCATTCCCAGCTAACTGTAGTTCTCTTCCAAGAGGACCATTATTTCCACAGCCAGGACTAAAAGATTTGTAAAGCAGTAAGAGTGCATATTCAGTTTCCTGTGTATCTCCCTGAAGTTATATCCAATTTCCTTTTTATCGTTCCCTAATAAATTACATCAAAAGGAAAGCCTTTATTCTAACTCCTGACTCTACTTCCAACCCCTACCCCACAATTTTACTATCACTCTCTCCCAGCAGTGATCACATGGGAGCCTCTCCACAGGTCCATTTGCAGTCCTCATCTACTTACTGTCTCTATCACATAGCGCTGTTTTCGATCATCTCCTGATCTCCTAATGTGCCTTTGGAGATACCACTCTCGAAGTTTACCTTCTGTCTTTTCAGTCACTTCTCTCCTAGGATGGCTTTTCTTCTTCAATGTCACCACTCCCTCAGATTCTATCCTTACTCCTTTTTTTCTCGTTCATTTACAGAACATTCATGAAACACTGAGTACTTACATACTTTGAATTATCCTAGTGATGGTTTGTTCACCATGATTTCCCTGGGTAATAGCAAACAACACCATGGCTCCCACTACCAAGGTGACAGCTTAAAAACTATATCCTCAATACTATTTCTTCTTTCAAGTTCAAAGACCCTCAATCCCCAACTGTGTGTCTGATAAAATTTCCCACATGTATTGTAGGTAACTTTAACTTAACACTTTTAAAGTACAATATGTATACAAATTCCAAATCATTAGAGAAAAATAAATGAAACGAAGACATATCAGGTCAGTTCAATAAAAACAGGAAAAAAAGCAATAATTGGAATTTAAGGTAAAAAAAAATAAGATGGCAGTAAAAGTTCAAAATATCAATAGTTTATTGAGATAAGCTACAGAATTGAGTGTACCTATTACAAGAATCTCAGGCTAGGTTAAAAAATATCTGGCTAAGTGATGTTTATGAGTCATATACTTAAAACAAAATGATGAAAGTTAAAAATAGAAATATAGAATAATACCAGGTAAATGCTAATAAAAAGAAATAAAGTATACCAGTGTTACAACAGACAAAAAAACCTTAAGAGGAATAAAGCAGGATATATTTCACACTGATAAAAGAACAAACCACAGGCAAAATAAAGTGCTGGGCCATTAAGAATGTGAAATACAAAGCAAAAACTGTATAGAAATGTAAGAAATTGACAAAATCACAATCACAATGAACTTTAACTTTCTCTCCAAAATTAACATATCAAATAGTCAAAAAATAAGTCAAGAATATGATTTGACTAACAACTAAAAAGCTTTAATTGTGCCCAAACACATTCTTTTCAAATACAGTCCTTCAAATTTGCCATATATTAGATTACATAGAAATTATTAACAAGTGTCAAAAAGTAGATTTCACACAGACACATTCACAGATCAAAAAGTAAGAAAACTTGAAAATAACAATGGACAGTTTTTTTAAAAAAAATCAACTGATCTAGAAAGTTTACAATCAAACAAAATACTTCTAAATTACCCCCGTCAAAAAGAAAATCTGGCCCTAGCCAGTTTAGCTCAGTGGATAAACCATCGGCTTGTGGAATGAAGGGTCCTGGGTTTGATTTCAGTCAAGGGCACATGCCTGGGTTGTGGGCTCGATCCCCAGTGGGGAGTGAAGAAGGCAGCCAATCAATAATTCTCTCTCATCATTGATGTTTCTCTCTCTCTCTCTCTCTCTCTCTCTCTCTCTCTCTCTCTCTCCCCCTTCCTCTCTAAAAAAAAAAATGTAAAAAAATTTAAAGAAAATCTGAAAGTATGAATCTATAAAGCAGAATAATAGAGCAGCATGCCCAATCTATGGCTCAGTCAAAGTGATATGTAGAGAAAAACATATAGGAAAGCAATATAGGATAAATACAGAAGAAAATAATAATGGAAAACAAATTATCAACAAAAAAGCAAAAGCAAATAAACTGAAAATTTGATCAATATTTTATAATAGACAAATCTTTGGTAACTCTAATGAAGAAAAAAAGGCTACTAATGAACAGTAGAAATTTAAGAGAGGCATATACAGAGATTACTTTTAAAATTTATTATACATATTTTAAACATATACAAAGATAGAAAAAAACTAGTATTATGAGCTCCCATATTCTGAATAACCTAATTCAATTATTCCCAAATTTTTATAAAATTGGTTTCATCTATCCTCAAGTATTTTAAGGCAAATTCCAGACAACAATTCACCGCTAAATACTTAGTAAAACAGAGAAATTTTCTTATTTATAAAAAAATTATATAAAAAACTTTATACCCATAAATCTCAACTCAAGATATGGACAATTTTAAGCAAAATAAAAATGTCTAAAACTGGCTTAAGAAGACACAGAAACCAGACTTTTGAGACATAGAAACCAAACCAGTAGAGACTGGTAAGACAGTTAAAGCACCAGTCACTAAAAAAAGGGGGAGGGAGCTAAGACTTAAATTGTTTTATCAGTGAATGTTCCCCAAAACATTAAAATAAAACTCTACCAAAGTATTAAACAGATAATTACCATGTTATTTATATACTAGAGGCCTGGTGCATGGATTCGTGCACTGGTAGGGTCCCTCAGCTTGGCCTGCAGGGATTGGGCCAAAACCGGCTCTCCGACATCCCCTGAGGGGTCCTGGATTGCGAGAGGGCAGTTCTCTGGTGACGCACCCCAGAATCAGGCTCCCTTCTCTCTGGTTCTGGGTACATCACCCGAGAACCGCAGCTGCCAAGTCACCTAGTGGTCAGTGCGTGTCATAGCTACCGGTCGGATGGTCAGACAGTTGCTTAGGCTTTTATACATATAGATAATATATATATTTATCATATATATATTTCAATTTGGAAAGCTATCAAAGTTACTTTACAATGCTAACACAAGCCAAAAAATCAAAACCAGACACAGTTAACTAAAGATAAGCAAACATACATGGTAAGTCCCATGTAGCACACATCTCTGCATCTAGTGCCTAAAATTAAGTCCTAATGAATGATACATCACCTGGTTTTTATTCTGCCAGTTTAATGATCATAAATTTTGTTCCCTTCCTTTTCTGGAAAAAGAGTAATTAGAGAAACTACAGAAGGTTCTAAATACTCACATGCTCTCCACTCATCAGGATGTTTAAAAGGAAATGCTAGACCATTATCAATTGCAGCTACTTTAATAAGAGATTCTTTCTCATCAACCCATTCTGCTTCCTAAAATGAAGAAAAATGGTCTGTTGATAAAATAATGTATATAAACATTTTCAATGGATAAAGTATTTATAGTAATTATTAAGGTTTAAATACACTTTATCTGAAGAGTCTATATAAAAAATAAGTCCCCAGAAAGTTCAAATTCACCATTAAAAGGCAGAGGCTGTCTTAAAAAATCAGTAAGAATTTCAAATCACTAGTAAAAAAATATTTTATATTACAAATTTAGGTAGTAATGGTCTGTTTTCCCCCCCCTCTTTTGGGAAGAGGGCTTGGAATTATTAAGACATAAAGTATTACTCTGGCCCTAGCTGGTTTGGCTCAGTGGATAGAGCATTGGCCTGTGAAATCAAAGGTCCCGGGTTTGATTTTGGTCAAGGGCACAAGCCCAAGTTGCAGGCCCCATCCCCAGTAGGGGGCGTGTGCAGGAGGCAGCTGATCAATGGTTCTCTCTCATCATTGATGTTTCTATCTCTCACTCCCTCTACCTTCCTCTCTGAAATCAATAAAAATATATATATTTTTAAAAAGATGTACTTTTCTGTATAATTATTGCTCAATGCATTGCTTAAATGTATGAAAGTTACAAAATATGGACATTTTAAACAACTCAATAAGTTACCTTATTAAAATCTAGTCTTTTGTAGGGGCCCATAGAAATAATTCATTTAAAATACAAAACGTTTCTAAACGGAACTGCCCAAAGACTATAGCTAAGTATAAGAAGGTCCAGTAGAAGGAACCTCAAGAAACTCTTGATTACAGAACCTAGGCCATTCCTAACTTCTATATTCCTCTATAGCAGAAACAAAGACCTCAGGAGCAAGAAGGTTTATGTGTTAACGAGTACTTCCTATTATTTAAAGATAGACAGTTGCCATTATCAAGTGGCCTAGGTAAAATAATAAAAGGTAAATTTGATAATTTTAAAATTAAAAGTAGATGAGTGAGAAAAATGCCGTGGTACATTAACACAATGGAATACCACCTGGCTGTGAAAAGGAAGGACATCTTACCTTTTGCAAGAGCAGGGATGGACCTGGAGACTATTATGCTAAGTGAAATAAGCCAGTCATCATATGACTTTACTTATATGTAGAATATGAACAAAATAAACTAACAAACAAAAAGAAATGAACTTACTGGGAATATATCCCAAGAAAACAGAAACACCAATCAGAAAGGATATATGCACCCCTATGTTCATAGCAGCACAATTTACCATAGCTAAGATCTGGAAACAGCCTAAGTGCCCATCAACAGATGAATGGATTAGAAAACTGTGGTAAATCTACACAATGGAATACTATGCTGCTGTAAAAAAAGAAGGAATTCTTACCATTTGCAACAGCATGGATGGAACTGGAGAGCATTATGCTAAGTGAAATAAGCCAGTCAATGGAAGAAAAATACCACATGATCTCACTCATTTATGGATAATTAAGACCATTATAAACTGATGAACAAAAATAGATATAGAGGCAGAGCAACATCGAACAGACTGTCAAACTACAGCAGGAAGTCCGGGGAAGGTTGGTGGTGGGGGGAAGGGAGGGGGTGGTGTAAGAGATCAACCGAAGCACTTGTATGCATGCATATAAGCATAACCAATGGACACAAGACACTGGGGAGTAGGGGCGGCCAGGAGAGGTCAAGGGGAGAAAAAAAAAAGGAGACATATGTAATACTCTTTGTAATACTTTAAGCAATAAAAAAATAAATTAAAAAAAACACACGAACTTATAGCTAGAGGACAAACTGACAGCTATCAAGAGGGGAGAGGGGCTGGGAGGCTGGGAATAAAAGGTGAAGGGATTAAGCAAAAAAAAAAAAAACAACAAAAAACCAACCAACCAAACAAACTAACAAAATAACCTCATAGACACAGACAACAGTATGATGATTACCAGAGGGAAAGGGAGTTAGCAGTAGGTGAAGAGGGTAAAGGGAGAATAAATGGTGATGAAGGATTCTTGAAGTGGGGTGGTAAACACACAATACAATATACAGATGATGTATTATAGAATTGCACACCTGAAACCTATATAATTTTATTAAGCAATGTCACCCCAATAAATTAAATAAAATTTTTTTTTAAAATTTAAAAGTATTAGAGTAAAGGTTTGTGTGATATATGTCAGGTTTATTTCCTTTAGTTTATATCAAATATCTCACTGAAAATGCACAAAATACTTAAAAGCAAAATAATGAAGCCTTCAGTAAAATCTAATTGCTCAAGATATACCAATATAAATATGTATATTTAAGTCTGTATTTTAAACCCATTTCTGTTATAACTGGCATTTATTTTTATTTCTATCATTTTTTTCTGCTTACAACTCTATTGAGATATAATTCACACATAATATAAACTTCACATATTTTTTTTATATATATATTTTATTGAGTTTTTACAGAGAGGAAGGGAGAGAGATAGAGAGTTAGAAACATCGATGAGAGAGAAACATCGATCAGCTGCCTCCTGCACATCTCCTACTGGGGATGTGCCTGCAACCCAGGTACATGCCCTTGACCGGAATCGAACCCTGGACCTTTCAGTCCGCAGGCTGACGCTCTATCCACTGAGCCAAACCGGTTTCGGCAAACTTCACATATTAAGTGTACAATTTGATAAGCACTAATAGATGTTAAACCTTCACCCAAAAGTTCTTTGTGTCCCTTTGCAGTCCCTCCCTCCCTCTACCCACCCCCAGGCAATCAGTCTGCTTTCTGCCATAGGAATTTAGTTTGCTCTCTTTGGAGTTTTATAAACTGGAATCAGACAGTATGTTCCCTTTGTGTGTAGCTTCTTTCTTTTTTTAAAATTTTTTTTTAATTCTTCACTCAGTTTTTTTATTTTTTTGTTATTTTTATTAATTTCAGAGAGGAAGGAATGGAGAAGGAGAGAGAAATAGAAACAGAGAGAATCATTGATCGGCTGCCTCCCGCACGTCCCCTACTGGGGATTGAGCTCGCAACCCAAGCATGTACCCTTGACCTGAGTCGAACCCGGGATCTTTCAGTCTGCAGGCTGACACTCTATCCACTGAACCAAACCGGCTAGGGCTGTGTGCAGCTTCACTGCTTCTTTCACTCAGCAGGATTTTGAGATTCATCCACATTACTGCCTATATTGAGTTTGTTCTTTTTATTGCTAAGTACTATGACTATGAAGTTTTAAATTTCTTTGATAAACACTAAAAAAAATAGAAACTTTCTAGAGTGATGCCATGGCTTTAAGTGATGAGAACATAGATTATAAGTATTGGAGGAATTATTTTTTTAACTAGTTGGAACTTTCTCAAATGTATAGACTGCTTTAAACCAGTAAAACTATTCTGAAAATATCTCTTATCCAAATATTTAAAATTATATAAAAATTTAAAACTTTTGTCAAAGTCGACAAAAATTTATCTAAATTCTATTCTTCTGATGGTATTATGGGTCTATGCAGTCCATTATGTGTACACTAAACCCAGATTCTTATATAAGTAGTACATTTTTTTAAGTTCAATGTATATGATGCACAGGTAAAGCACACATATTCCATAGTACTATATGTCCTAATACCGATTCATAAGACTCAGAGAAAGAAGTGAATTAGTAATATATAAACATGACCCAAAATACCAGAAGCCTTTATTACATAAAAGCAAAATAAAACTGGTCCTACAAAAAATTTTCAAGCTCTATAATAAGTATGGTACCAATCTGATATCATTCTATTCTAATGCAGCATAAAAAAATAAAGTTGCATGGAGATATTTAAAAAGAATAGAATTTAAAAAATACTAGTATAAACAAGGGAAGAAAAGAAAAAAGATGAAGAAAAAACACAGAAAAAGGAGATAAAAACCAAGGATCTGAGTGAAGGAAATGAGAAAATTATGAAGAATAACTTCAAGGAATCTTTTACAGAAATTGATTGTGTGTGTGTGTGTGTGTACACATATATAGGTATGTATTCTTTTTAAGTCTCCTTACCTTAATTTCCTTTCCATTTTTCTTCTTTTCATATTTGATTAACCAATTATCATTTCCCCTGTCTTTCAAAACAGCAAAAAACAAAACAAAACAAAACAAAAATCTGTTACTTTTTTTTAATGGGTATCATAGCTTAATATCAAGGGGAAAAATATAGTCAGTCACTGCTTGATTTTCAACTGTCATTGGTTATCTGTGACATATATTTATATATTAAAGCTCTAATTTAACACAACAAAAATGTTACAAATTAAAAAATGTTAGCTAACATTTATGTGCATTTACTCTGTGCCAGATATTTTGCTAGTGCTTAACATGCATATATATTTTATTGACTTCAGAGAGGAAGGGAGCGGGAGAGAGATAGAAACATCAATGATGACAGAGAATCGACTGGCTGCCTCCTGCACACCCCCTACTGGGGATTAAGCCTGAAATGCAGGCATGTGCCCTGACAAAGAATTGAACTATGACCTCTTGGTTCATACGCTCAACCACTGAGCCACACAGGTTGGGCAACATATATTAATTCATTTAATTCTCATAACGACTCTATGAGGTAGATACAATGATGGTCAAAGCTATTAAATCAAGGTTATTAAAATCAGGGATAATTTTTCTCTGCCTTAGAAAGAAAAAGCATCTAACCCCATTACCAGGAGCATGGTAATACTCTCACCTAATGTCTATACACGAGTATTCTAGACTCTACACTAATTTTAACTTTAACCTAAAAACCATATTAATTAAGATTTTAAATCTAGAAAAGTACATATTATTTTTTGAGAAATCAATATAAATGAGTGACTATTTGAACCTGTGGTTCTCAAACTTCAGAGTGCAGCAGAATTACCTGGAGGACTTGTTAAAATACAAACTTCTGTCCCCGACATGCAGTTTCTGTGCCAGCAGGTCTGGGGTGGGCTACTAGAAGATGCACGTGTAACAAGTCCCCACATAACACTGACCTTGTAGGCCAAGGACCACATTTGGAACCACTGTGTTACATTACTTACATCACTGCTCCCTTCCAGTGCATAAAAAATTAAGAGTTTAATGTATTTATAGGCTATACTAAGTTATCTACAGTCAAAATAAGCATCTAAAATAATTTATACAATCAAGTTTTAATTATTCATATTATGCAGACAGCATTTCTGATAACTGGCTTTGTCCAGCTGCCAAGAAACACCACACTATGGATAGAAACTGATCATGATCACCAGGACAGGAGCCTGCTTTGAATCAGGATCTCCAATTCTGCCAAACGGGTCAGGACCGACTGCATCTCTCTTTTCGAAGGCAGATAAAGAAAAAGTGGCCTCAAGACTTATGCATCAAAACCTTATGTCTTTGATTTGGATGACAGGAGTTGAATACAGTTGGAAAGCTAACAAGATTTGACTGAACAAACGAGAGAACTTTAATACCTGTATTTCTGATGATGTAATCCAAAATCACTAATCTTTCAAATTGCGACTGAAATTGTTTTCTAGTATTCTCAGGCAAAGGGTCAGCTTCAAATTTCCTAAGCCAAAATTCGGCCTCCTTGTAACCTTCAACAAATAACTGAAAGGAACCAATCTATAATTTTAAGAACTATAGTTAGAAAAGAAAGTACAAGAACGAAGGGATTATTTTTTAAATTTCTAAGCAGTATCAAAAAATATATAAACACAACAAGAAAAATAGAAGAGTTAACACTAATTTAGATAAGCCATATTTATCAAGAACACTATTTTTACACACTAATGCTAAATAATCACATAAAGAATGCATAGCACATAAAAAATGTTCAAGGAGCATAGCAGCTATTTTAGGATAAAAAGCATTTCTACCACTAAAATTATTGTTGTTAACATTAAAGGAAATACAAATTTAAATAGCACACAACAGCCCAGCCTGTGTGTGGCTTAGTGGTTGAGCATCGACCCATGCCCCAGGAGGTCACTAGTTCAATCCCCTGTCAGGGTACATGTCCAGGTTGCAGGCTTGATCCCAGTGGGGGCATGAGGAAGGCAGCCAATTGATGTTTCTCTCACATTGATGTTTCTATCTCTCTCTCTCCCTTTCCCTTCCTCTCTCAGAAATCAATAAAAACATATTTAACAAATAAATAAATAAATAGTACACAACACACAGATAAGGGGTGACCTAGTTGGCCTCATAAATACAAACAAATCACCACAAAGAAAATCTATTTTTTACCCTTTTTTCACAATTTATGGTCTTCTTGTTGGCATGAAATTTTAATGATTTCCTAAAGGTTTTCTCTCAAGCACTGATAATTAAGTCGTAGTAGTCATAAATATGTAAATAATATTCTTTTTTAGTCACATTTATTTTAGCATATCCAAGGAGTAACAGGCTTTGTAAAAATTTTCCAACTCCTTGCTTACTTGGAGTACAATTTTAAAAATAAGTTAGACTGACCATGAATTTTTATTCGAATTCTTTTATTTATATCAGCGGTTTTCAACCTGTGGGTTGCGAACCCTTTGGGGGTTGAACGACCCTTTCACAGGGGCCGCCTAAGACCATCGGAAAACACATATATAATTACATATTGTTTTTGTGATTAATCACTATGCTTTAATTATATTCAATTTGTAACAATGAAATTGGGGGTCACCACAACATGAAGAACTGTATTAAAGGGTCGCGGCATTAGGAAGGTTGAGAACCACTGATCTAGATAAATGTACAGCTGTAACAACAAAACTGCAGGTCAAACAAACAAAAAAAGCCCCCTAGATCTTTTTCTAATATACCTTTCTCATTAACCCTTCCCACCCTTGCTTAGCTAGCTGCTAATCATCCCTTAGTTTTATTTAAAAGTGGTAAGAAAAACCAAAAGCTAATATGTAGTGAGTAAACATAGTTACTAGCATTTACTTTTGTATGTGCTAGGACTATACCAAGTACTTGACAGAAATCTCTTCATTTTATCCTCACAACCCTAAGAAGTAGTTTCAATCATTCCCCCATTTTATAGAAACTGGGGCTAGGAGAGTAAGGAACTAGCCTCAGGTCTCAGAGCTAACTGATAGAGAGGCTGAGAGTGAAATCTAAGTTTGACTCTGGATCTGTGCTCTAGCCATTATTTTATAAAGCTATAGATGCAACCTCCTCTTGCAAACATTCGCTAATCCTCCAAAATGGGTTACATATCCCTCCTCTATTCTGAGTTCCCAGCACTTACTATTTTGCATTGAGACCGCTTCTTTACTATAAAGCTCTTTGAAGATGAAAAAAATTGTTTTCTTTACTATTCTATCCGCAGCCCACAGCACAATACCTAGCACATGGAGCTCAGGTAATAGGTGATGAATTGGCCCCCAAATAAAGCTTATCACAGTAACTTACCTTAGGAGGGAGTCCTATTCGGTGAAATTTTCTACCTACTTTTGGCACTTTCTCTAAAGCATACTTTTTGCCTCTAGCTTTTGCACGGTCAATTGTACTGTAGTTAAATGTCTCACTGCCAAGCCAAACCACCTAGAAACATATGGTTTAGAAAAATAGTTATTAGAATTTGCATAATAGTATTTATATTCATATACATTAAGAAACTCACTTGAATACTATAAATTAGCCAATTTTAATCCCATATGAAATGCCTCAGAGAATCTAAAATAGAAAGGCTAAGGGATTTTGCAGTCAATTAAATGGCACATCTTTCTCTCTGAGAGAAGCAGCCTAAAATTAGCCAGTGGGAGAAAGAAGTAACAGTCTTGAAATGTACAATTAGGAATGAATATTTTGAGGAAGTTTCCAAGAAAAAAGTCTTTTGAGCACATTAGTTATCTCTACCTTTAACAGAATTTCTAGATCCCTGATCTTTACCTGCTTTTTAAAAACTAGTTCTTTTTCCTCTTTTGTTAGCATCACCTCAGCTCATGTGTGCAAGAGACATTCATTCCCTTGAGCACTTAGTGGCTCTACATTAGAATCGATTTGTTAGTCCCTCATGACTCTGAATTTCCAAAAAAGGGAGTTCAATTTTAGGCTCTGTTATTAGAAATACGTTCAGAGAACCAAAGTCCATGCTTAAAAACAAATTCTCTTTACCCTTGTTTTTGGTACAATGCCCAGATGAAGCTTTTCATCCACTAGGGAGGCAGCAGTTTCAGAAAGGTATCCCTGGTTAGGAACCAAGCAGCCTCTGCCAAAGCAGCAAGGGCAGCAGACCTTATGAATATATTTGGTCCATTTTGGATTCAGTTGACTATAAGGCTCTTCCGATTTGGGTTTAAACACACCAATAGTTTTCTATAGGGGAAAAAAGTAGAAAATTTTATTAGACTTCTAATTAGAGATAATAATCCATAAAGTTCATTCTGATAAATCTTCCCAACACAGACTTGGACATAAAGCCCTTAGATATTAAGGGATTTAGTTCCAATCACATTTTTACATTCGTTCTCATTCAACAGTCTAAAATCAATTATCCTTGAGGCTAGTGGTTTTCAAACTGTGCTCTTGAGAAACCCTGGGGAAGGTGAGAGGGGAGGTGAGGCCAGGGCTCCAAGACCTCATGACACTTAACCAGATAGACTTCCATGCCTCCTGTTTTATATTGCTGGCCTTCCAACTTATTATAAGATTCCACTGATTTTAAAATGTGTGGAAATTACTGATCTAGATCAAACAGTTATTATTCAATATCTGTTAAATATCCAAATTATGTTATTTTGTTTACTATCTACTTTTCCCACTTAATGTATATTCTAAAAGGGCAGGAACTGTCTTAGAACTGTATCCCAAGAACTCAGAACAGTACTTGACACACGGCAGGCATTCAATCATGTTAAATTAATAAATCTAATGACAAAATGTGTTCTCTACACAGGTGACAAAGATAAAATATGAAGGTAATGACAGGCTATAGTAAACATCTATATTGTCAGATTCTCTGACCCTAATCTTTTTTCCAATTATTTTTTTATGAACCAATTTTAAGTAAATTTTCTCATTAAAAAAAAATTGCTCATGGATATCTAATAGTCTATCTTTACTACTGGTCTGATAAAATATATTCATATTAAATTTAGGGGCTGAATTATCCTTAGATAAGAAGTAAAAATCTTACTATAATTTTAAGTATGTAATTGCTTTATAATGCAAAAAGTCTAAACCACTAGTAAGAAAGTCAACAAGAACAAGTTGAGGAATCAAACTTGGAATAAAGATTGAGATTGACATTACCTATATACTTAAAGTTCAAAAAAGACTTTATTTTAAATATAACTTCGATCTTTGCAAAAAAAAATCTGGATGAAATTATAACCTCTATTCCTTCTAAAAAAAGGAACTGCTGGCTATGCATCATTCAGAAAGTTTTTATAAATGATAACATCGGTACTGGAAAAATTCTAGACTAAGTGGAACAAAGTCCCATATCAGCTTCTCTTTTCTGCCCTAGAATTATACTTTGATTCATTTCACTTTCTAATGCCTTCAAACTTCAAACTTCCCAGGCTCCTTCTCTGGTTGTAATGTGAGGAAAAAATATTCCTAGCATAAAATAAATCTTTGAAAAAAATCAAGCAACTTGGAAATGCCATTAAACAGATTTTGAAAGTTTAAACTTCTACTTTGCCTGGCTAATAGGGTTATAGACTACTGTAAGGTAAGGACTTATGATACTCAATAAATCTACAGCTGAAAGTGAGTAGATTTCAATCATTTCAATAAATGATTGAAACCAAATGTTAAAACAATAGAGAGAAAAAAAATCACACACCCAAAACCTGATCTTTACTTCTAAAAAGAAGGTGCAATCAGATTTACTAAGAAAATATCTTCAGAAACTCACAATCACTTCACATTTAAATTAGTGTTTTCCAAAATTTATGTTATATGTAGTAAGTTTGTGAAATTCTCACCCTCTTAGGATCCTTCACAAAGTAACTTCCACTTGAACCTTGAGAGATTCTTTCTGGAAGAACTCCAAATTCTATTGCTTGCTCTGCTTTCCATACAGTATCAGCAAACTCTGGATCATCCAAGAATGAATTCAACTCTGAAGAACCAACATTTACTGCATTGAGAAAAATCAATGTTAATATAGCACATGAAGAAGAAAGAGCAGCTAAGAAAATGCTCATGATATGAACCTGTAATATTGGATCAGGCTAATAGCATCAGGACATGAAAGTATAAAAATATAATGATTATATAGGCTGCTTTGATCATCCCTTTTCCCCTCTCTACCCCCACTTCTCTTTAAGCTTCAGGTAATGACACATGGAACACAAGATCCCTATTGGATTAATCACAGTACTATGCACAATACTCTGAACTCCTCTCTTCAGTGATTTTGTTTTCCATTCTACCTAAGTCTCCAACTGCAAGGTCACACCTTAGATTTGTTATTACCTATAATCTCTCCATACTTAAAATTTCAAGCACCTTATATCTTCCTAATTCACTCTCTCTGGTACCCTGAGCCCCCAAATTCGTCCACCCCACTGAGACCTACAAAGCAATGATCTAACATGTTGCCACTGATTTTCACCTCCTTTATGCCCTTATTTCCCTCCTTGGTCAATCATCATATAATCACTCTCTTTCTCTTTGCTCTCATCAGGTCACCTGGAAAACCCCCAATTCTGGTTAAACCCAACTGTCAGCTCACCAAGCCTAGGTTCAGACAGCTGAACTTGACAAGAGAAACACACACAAACACAATGCCTGGTCTCACTTGAAATCCATCACCACAAACTTCAGGTGGGTATCATGCTGCTTAGGAAACCCTAATTCCCAATGTTACTATATCAGAAGATTGGCCTTTCAGAGGTAATTCGGTTTAGATTAGGTCATGCGGATAGGGCCTCCATAAAGAGATTAGTGCACAGAGCTCTCTCTCTCCCTTTCCCTCTGCCATGTGAGGATACAATGAGAAGGTGACCATCTGCAAGCGAGGGAGAGAGCCCTCACCAGAATATGACTCTGCTGGCTCCCTTATCTTGGACTTCCCAGACTCCAGAACTGAGAGGAGTAAGTGTCTGTTGGTTAAGCCACCCAGTTTATGCTATTTTGTTATAGCAGCCTGAACTAAGGCAACTCCCCTGGTCCATAGACTCTCCCACTGTTCTGAACATACTCTCTCCTCTCCTCAAATTCCCAACACCCCCTCTCTCAGCAGTTGATCTAGCTTCCCATTTCACTAAGAGAAGCAATCAGAAAAATTATCATTAGCCTTCAGCACCACGTATACCCACCCACATCCTATCCATTCATCTACCACTACAGTGAACTGTCCAAGCTCTAAGATCAACTCTTCCACTTTGTGTACTAGACCCAATCTTAGGGACTACTCCAGAACATTTCTTCAGTAATTCATCCCTGCATCAAAATTTCCCTCTCTACTGGATCATTTCTCTCACCCCCCACATCCAATCCATCAGCAAGTTGCGTGGCTCTGCCTTAAATAAATATCCAGAATCCAACCACCTCTCACCATTTCCATTTCCACCACATGAATCAAGTCATTATCAACTCTCACCTATGTTATTACAAGTCTCCTAACTGGTCTTCCTTTCACCCATGCCCTTTCCATATTTAACAGAGAAGCTATAGCAATCCTTTTAAAATAAATCAGATCATATCACTCCTTTGTACAAAACAGCACAACGGTTTCTTGTCTCACTTGAAGAAAAAGTACAAGTCCTTATAATGGTCCCCAAGATGCTACCCAATCTCCCTTAACCTCCACTTTACTTTCTTATCACTTAATGTATAATTTACTTATTTGTGAGCTCCAAGAAGACAAGAATTTTTCACCGCCAATGTCCAGCACTTTTAAAGTTCCTGGAACATAATAGCCACTAAATAAACACTTACAGAATGAATTTATTGCTATTATATGCATCCAGGATTATAAAAATTCAAAACATAAACTTTTCTTAATTTAAAATTTGCCTTAATTCAGACAGAAATAATACTGTTATTTACTAATTTTTAAATGTTTGTGCTAAGAAAAATACTACAAAAAGGTCTACTCTAAGGGGTATATTTATCTTACTTAAAAGAATAAGTCATCTGTGCTCGCTTCGACGGCACATACACTAAAATTGGAACAATGCAGATTAGCATGGCCCCTGCGCAAGGATGACTCAAAAATTTGTGAAGCGTTCCATATTTTTAAAAAAGTCATCTAAGTATTTTAGTCATGGCTATACAATTGATATGCTAATTCCAAATAACTCTTATCTACCCCATGAAAATCCCTAAGAAGGAAGGAACTTTGTCTTTATTGTTCACTATGTATCCCTGAAGAGATGATACTTAATACTGAATAGAATAAATGTATTATTTAGGTGCTAGAGTAATCATTATTAGGTTCACAAGCTTGGTGACCTGAACCCTGCCTCAGTGCTATTCATCCTTTAGTTCTCATATGAGATGCAACTTCCTCAGCTAAGTCTTCCCACGACCCTAAAATCTAGGGCATAGCTTAATGGAACCCTCAGCTTGCCCCATCCAAGCACTTATTTCATCTATTAAAACTATTTGTTTTAATTGACCAATTCCTCCATTAGGCTACAAAGCTACAGGGGACAAGGCTGATGACCAGATATCCATTTGATTTCCCAAGGCCTCCATTTCTACTAGTACCCAGTAGGCACTCAAACATTTCATGAATGCTGAATCTCTGCAATAAATGGAAAATAAAGAGTAGATTTATTCTTATTACTGGAATAATCTCCAACACACAATTGCTTACTACCTTTCAAAAAAAGCTCAGTTATGGAGAATTGTTCAGACACATAGAACTTCTACTTTTCTAATAACTTTTTCTAAATTAAGCCAAATTATCAGCGTCTTGAATCTAGATTCAGAAATACTGATAGCACCACTCCTTAGAATTACTTCTACTGAAATGGGCTTGAGGGAAGTTATAAGGAATAGTATAAAATCAATCACTTTTATTACAAAGGTATTATTCAACATATAGTCTCTTCTCCAAGAGAATACATGATAGATTATCATTTGTCACTTCCATTTTTGTTCAAACAATCTTTGTTTAACTTGTATGGACTCAGTGATTATATTTCTCTCAAGTTGGCTGCTTGGTAATCTGAAAATCAAATTTGTGGGCTGCCTGCATCAAATACCTGATGTGCATTTTGTGTACTTATCCAGCCTTCGTTTTATGTAATTTATTATCCTTATTTCCCATTCTCATCTTTTCTCCTTACTTTTATTTATTTTTTATTAAATTTATTGGGGCAACATTGGTTAATAAGATCATATAGGTTTCAAGTGTACACTTCTATAATACATAAAAATGTATCCTTACTTTTAAATGATTTTATTTTGTTCCTACATTTATAAGCCACCATGAATCATTTAATAGCTTACAAACACACATTTCCTTTTACTTTAGTAGCTCTTTGTGAATTCTACCACTGTTCTCTTAATTGTTAGGCTCTCTAACAAAACTGATATGTGCTCCTCGTTTGTGTTAACTGGGACCTTGGAGAAGTCACTTCATCTGTCTCTGCTTCCTTAAAATGAGAATAAAAAATAGTACTCACTTCATAGGGTTGGTTATGAGTAATATATGATGTATATAGAACTACTAGAGGCTCAGTGCATGAAATTCGTGCGCTGGTACGGTCCCTAGGCCTGGCCTGCGATCAGGGCCATCTTCCCCGGCTGTCCACAGCCGGCCCTGCCCTTCGCTGCCACCCACCCCGTTCCCGTTTGCCATCAGGTGATCGGAGCCTGCCAGCCAGGGGGAGGAACCGAGAGGTTGGCCATTTCCTCCCACCCGGTGGCCCTGCCTCTGCTGCGGGTTGCCCTCTGTGTGTGGGGCGACTGATGGGGTGGGGGCCTCAGTCTGGTGCCACCCGTGTTCCCCGCCACCCACCCCCAGTTCCCTGTTCACTATTGGGCGATCAGAGCCTGCCAGCTGAGGAAGGGGACCAAGAGGTGGTCAGTGCGCCTCATAGTGACTGGTAGTTTGTTCTGCCATTAGGGTCAATTTGCATATTACCCTATTATATGGGGTACCCTGCATTTACTGTTATGAAGGTATTAGTTATTACCACCTTTATTACTCTCCAATTCACTGATTAAAATGACAATTAGAACAAGGAATGCCACTAATCCTTCTACTTTGACACTGATCCAACAACACTGGTTTATGCTGGTTCTAGACTTTGTCAAATGCCTTGTTAAAGATGAGACATACGACATCCTTCACTAAAGTACACAAATTACATAAACAGGATAGTCATAAATTATGCTACTATTAATCTACAGGCAAGAATTTATTGAAACTAGAGAGGTGGCTTCGTGGAAAATGGATGGAAAGGACAAAGGAAGTTAATGTACTCACTGAAAAATAACTAAACTTAAAAATCTAGTTAAATTACTCCATCATAAATTTTTTAGAAGATTCATTTAAAATTTGTCAAATAACTTTCACAATTCCAAACTACTTTTAAATGCATTAAAATAAGACCTCCATAATAAACAACCAAAAGTAACAACTATTTTATAACACTTGGGGATGCACAGCAAAATGGAAAAAAATATGCAGGACCTGAAGAACTAGGCTCAGGACTGGCTTTACCACTTCCTGGATACTTAACTGTGGCTGACCTCTGAGGTTCTATAACTACTAGTCAGTACAGATTTATTCATCTTCAATCCTCATGACAGGGACGAGGGTGAATAACTAACTTGCAGTGCTGTAGTGAGATTTAATGAAGTATAGACAAAAAGATCTTAAACCATAAACTTATCCCCCTTTTTACTTTTCCTAGCCTTAATATTATTTAGAAAACCTCACTTTCACAGAATAAATGCACTTTTAAGGTGTTAGGCTCTTAAAATATAGCTACACAGGTAACTTTGGGGTAGAAAAAGGCAAGCTAAACACACGGGTCTTAAGTTACTTCACAGACTGGATTCTACGTAATATATACCCAAACTACCAGTGTAGCTAGGTGAATGTGGGTCCATTTGTGATGCGGTTCCAACTTCACGTTTGTTCTGTTAAATGTTGTACTGTCAATGCATCCATTAGCTAACGTTATGATGATAGCTGACCTGCACCTCCGAACCAGTTTGCTAAAGCTTTATGGTTAGTGTAACCCTTGAATTGGAAAGTCTGCTTCCCTTAGGCCTCTGATTTATTTTTTACAGCGGTTCTCAACCTGTGGGTCGCGAACCCCTTTGGGGGTTGAACGACCCTTTCACAGGGGTTGCCTAAGACCACTGGAAAACACATATATAATTACATATTGCTTTTGTGATTAATCACTATGCTTTAATTATGTTCAACTTGTAACAATGAAATTGGGGGTCACCACAACATGAGGAACTGTATTAAAGGGTCGCGGCATTAGGAAGGTTGAGAACCACTGCTCTAGAATACGTTGACTCTTAAGTTCAACTGCAATTTAAATAACCTATTCCCGTGGTCGGCAAACTGCGGCTCGCGAGCCACATGCGGCTCTTTGGCCCCTTGAGTGTGGCTCTTCCTAAGCCTTAAGGAGTACCCGAATTAAGTTCATAACAATGTACCTACCTATATAGTTTAAGTTTAAAAAATTTGGCTCTCAAAAGAAATTTCAGTCGTCGCACTGGTGATATTTGGCTCTGCTGACCAATGAGTTTGCCGACCACTGACCTATTCTATCTAAAATTCTTCATAATGTAGAAGGCCCACTAATGGAGTAGCAGCAGCAGAGGTAAACTCCAACGATTCCGGAAAAACAGCAGTATTAATGAAAACTATTTTTATTTTTTTAAGCTCTCCTGTATGGAGCGATACTCCAGGCGTACTGCACACACCGTCTCATGTAAACCATCCTAACCCCTAGCACACAGGTGTTAACACAATTTTACAAGCCAGCTTGTCTCATCTCTAGCTAGGACTCTTACCAGTCTTCTCTCGACATGCCCCAAAACTTGCTTTATGAATGAATATCCGCGCCTGCAGTAGTGTCCCTACATTTTACTAACTTCCAACCGCATTTCAGTTACCTGCTTTTCCACCTGCGGCTGTTAGTCCGCTTAATATAATGAAAATGTTTTCTTCTTCTTCTTCAGGTAAATAGAAAATGACGCAAGAAAAAAAACGGCAGGAGAGAGAGTAGGTACAGAAATTCAACGGCCTCTGCCCCCTCTGGCCAACGTCACAATAACATTCAACAGCAAAAGCTTTCGAAACGCGTCTCAGGGGCAACGGGGCATCCCTCACCGCACCATCTTGCAAGTTCCCAACTCGGGGAACTTTCCTGATGGTTCAGGGTTCTTAACCCAAAACTCAAGTCCAAACTTTGAGCCAACAACTTAGGTCACTTTACAGTGTGTGTCGAGCTTCCTTCAGTGTCTGATTCTAAACGTTTAGGCTCACTCTCCAGGGAGGGCTCGGGGATCGGAGTTGGGGACAACCACAGCCCTTCCAGCGGTTCTCAACCTGTGGGTCGCGACCCCTTTGGCGGTCCAACGACCCTTTCACAGGGGTCGCCTGAGACCATCCTGCATAGCAGATATTTACATGACGATTCATAACAGAGGCAACATGACAGTGATGAAGTAGCAACGAAAATAATTTCATGGTTGGGTCACAACATGAGAAACTGTGTTTAAAGGGCCAGAAGGTTGAGAACCACTGCTAGGCGAAGCCGCCCACAGCCCCTGGGAAAGGGGCAGCGCCCCCGGGAGCAGGAGAGGCCAGGAAGGCGTCCAGGTCGGAGCAGCGGCCGGTCCCGGCCTGGGTCCCGGGCGGGATGCCCGGCCACCTGCCTTTCCTCCCAGACAAGTGCTAGTGTGACACGGAGAACAGAGCCGGGGCAGGCGGGGGGCCGGAGCGGCGACCGGCGGCCTGGGAGGGTCGCGGGGAGAACGGGAGAGCCGAGTCCCACCTGAACCCAGGGAGCGGCCGAAGTCCGGGTGGGTGGGCGAGCTCCTCGGGAGCCCCACGTCCAGGGAGGAACAGCGGGGCGGGTCGTTGGGCCCGAACAGCACGTCCTCGTCGATGGTCCTGAGAGAGGCCGCGCCCTCCTTCCCGGCAGCCTCGACCATCCTCACGGCGGTCCCCGGGGAGCTCTTCCGCGGCTGGGCCCAGGCGATCCGCGGCAGCAGCGGCTCGCGCTCCTCGTCCTCGCCGTCCAGGAGAGCGCCGCCCGCGGCCGCCAACTGCCCGGGCTCGGGGCACTCCGCCATGGCCCCTCCCTGTGCTTCCCGCGCCGAGACCCGCTCAGAGAGGCGGGGTGTCGGGGTCTGGCCTCTGCATCCCGGGGACACGGGAGCAGCTGGGTCGGACAGAAGCCACCTCACTACCTTGCGGCGGGGCAGGTTCCCGCCCATGGGTGGTCCCGCCCCGCCCCGCCCCGCCGCGCGCCTACGCCTGCCGCGTAAGAGCCTGGGCGTCGGTGGGCGGGGCGCGGGCGTTTGTGGGCGGGGCGCTGGCGTCGGTGGGCGGGGCGAGGGCATTGGTGGGCGGGGCGCGGCACGCGACTAGAAACCTCCCCTGCCTTGAGCCTTGGGGAAAACGGGTGGGGAAGGCTGAGGTTGCCCTTCATGGAGCTCCTGGGGCTGAGTTCAGTTACTGCCTGGAATACCCTCTCCGTTCCATGTCGGCCTTTTTCCTCTGTAGATTTCTTCCCACAGCGTTTGCCACAGTCCACCTGTGCCTTTCCTCACATGACTGTTAACATTTAGCCCTTAGAAGTCCACAAAAGGAAGGACCTTATCTTTTGTTCAGATATTGGTAGTTGGCATTCCCTTTTCTTTTTTCTGACTAATCTAGCTAATAGTTTATCACACTTTTTAATCTTAAAAAAAAACCTACCTCTTGTACCATTGATTTTCTGTTTTCTAGTGCCTCAATTTTTGCTCTTTATTAATTTATATCGTCCCATTAATTGGTCAACCAAGGATTTGGGCAGAGTGTATGTATAAATTTTGGAACGCTCTCTTTTTGTTCCTCCTTTTTCGGGATTTTTTTTGCCTCAATTTCTAGCTGCTGCAGAAGCCCCAACTTCATCCTTTAATTCGTTAAGCCATTAAGACGGTGGCTTTTTGATTGAGTTCCAGCTGCCTTTTACAGTGCAAACTGAGTAATACTCTCAGATGGAAAGATGTATGAGCATAAATTATACTCATTATATTTCAATTCTTCGAAGAGTGGCCATCTCTTCAATTATTGCCAGCTGGCTTTTGATTACTTTCTAGTGCCTTCAAGTATAAGTATGCATCATTTACCAATGGGGATATGCTCTGACAAATGCATCAATTAGGCAATTTTATTTATTTTTATTTTTTAATATATTTTTATTGATTTCAGAAAGAAAGGGAGAGGGGGAGAAAGAGATAGAAACACCAATGATGAGAGAGAATCATTGATCAGTTGCCTCCTGCACGTCCCCCTCTGGGGATCAAGCCTGCAACCTGAGCATGTGCCCTTGGCCAGAATCGAACCTGGGACCCTTCAGTCCACAGGCTATCGCTCTATCCACTGAGCCAAACCAGCTAAGGCTCATTAGGCAATTTTATTGTTGTGCAAACATCATAGAGTACACTTACACAAACCTAGATGGTATAGCCTACTATACACCTAGGTTAAATGACATCCTATTACAACAAGGCTATACACCTGTACAGCATGTTACTGTATTGAATACTGTAGGCAACTATAACACATTGCACTACAGTGTTATAACAGCTATGACATCACTATGTGATAGCATTTTCAGCTCCATTATAATCTTACTAGAAGCCTGGTGCATGGATTTGTGCACTGGTAGGGTCCCTCAGCCTGGCCTGCTGAGATCAGGTGGAAACCGGCTCTCTGACATCCACTGAAGGGTCCTGGATTGCGAGATGTGGTGATGGTGATGCACCCCAGAATCAGGCTTTCTCTTCTCTGGTTCCCGGTGCATCACCTGAGAACTGCAGCTGCCAAGTCACCGAAGCTCAGCAGCTCCTGTGTTGAGCGTCTGCCCCCTGGTGGTCAGTGTGTGTCATAGCTACCAGCCGGATGGTCGTATGGTCAGATGGTCGCTTAAGCTTTTATGTATATATATATACAGTAGGTCCTCAGAGATCAGTTTCTATGGCGCAACGTAATGCGATTTTCGCTGTAAGTTGGAGCCCACCTACATAAGCACCTACATCACTCATATGGAGCACATACACAGCAGTAATGAAGTGAAAAAGTAAAAAAAAAAAATTTGAAAGAAAGATAATTCCTGACCTTTACTTGTGGTAAGTAAATAATAAAAAACATAAAGCACATATGTACATATGTTGAAATGACGGAACTTTTTTTAAAAATAAATATTGTAAATGGGAGATGGCGACGTAACTACGAAATGACATACATCGAGTCCAACAGAACCTGAGGACTGCCTGTAGATGGGACCACTGTCATATATGTGGTCCATCATTGACCAAAACAATGGTATGTGGTACATGACTGGAACTATTCTTACATTTTGTCCAAAGTTTATAATTTTATCCATAAAAAGGTTAGTCCAATATAACCTTCTATGACATATTTTATTGATGCATTTTTGGTGAGATGAATGGTGCTATATTTTTATCAGTAGTTCAAATGTTAGCAGAGGAATATTAGTTATTGCTAGATAAGACAAGATTCATCATTAGTTTTATTCATAGTTTGTTTTTATAGGCATAAACACTGAGAAAATCTGTCCAAATAAATAGGTAAATGTGAAAAACATTTTGTAACTGCAATGTCACTCAAAGTTTTAATCTCCTTCCAAGATAAATGCTAAAAATCACATAGTCTTCTATCACTAAAGATTTTTTATGACTTATCATCAGGCACCTCATTTATGTCCTCCTTTCTTTGAGTTATTCACTTTCTCAATATCTGGGAAGTATACCAAAAGGCTTTTTAAAGACATCAAATTATTAATAACTAGAGGCCCGGTGCACAAAAATTTGTGCACTCGGGGGTAAGGGGTCCCTCAGCCCAGCCTGTGCCTTTTCGCAGTCTGGGACCCCTCAGGGGTGACCACTTGCTAGCTTAGGCCTGCTCCCCGGGGGATTGGGCCTAAGATGGCAACCAGACATCCCTCTGGCAGTCCGGCAGCCCTTGGGGGATGTCCACTTGCCAGCAGGGAGCAGACCTAAGCTGCAGTAAGACATCCTTAGCGCTGCTGAGGAGGCAGGAGAGGTTCCCACCACCACTGCTGTACTGGCAGCCATCAGCCTGGCTTGTGGCTGAGCAGAGCTCCCCCCTGTGAGAGCACACTGACCCCCAGAGGGCAGCTCCTGCATTGAGCATCTGCCCCTGGTAGTCAATGTGTGTCATAGTGACCAGTCATTCCCAGTCTTTCTGCTGTTAGGGTCAGTTTGCATATTACTCTTTTACTATATAGGATAGAGGCCTGGTGCATGGGTGAGGGCCGGCTGGTTTGCCCTGAGGGTGTCCTGGATCAGGGTGGGGGTCTCGCTTGGGTGCCTGGCCAGCCTGGGTGAGGGGCTGATGGCTGTTTGCAGCTGGTCACACCCCCTTCAGGAAGGGGGTCCCCACTGGGGTACCTGGCCAGTCTGGGTGAGGGGCTGAGGGCCGTTTTCAGTCTGGCAGGCGACTGAAGCTCCCAGCCTCTTTTTTTTTCTCTCTCTTTTTATTCTGGGTTTTATTTACCTTCTATAGCTGTCACTGGAGCTGAAAGCCGGCTCCAGCTCTGAGGCCGTGGCTGGCTGAAAGCAGGTATCTGGGTTTGTTTAGCTTCTATAATTGAAACTCTGTTGCCATCACTGGGGCTCTAAGCTCTGAGCCCGCTGCCGGCTGAAAGCAGGTATCTGGGGTTTGTTTAGCTTCTATAATTGCAACATTGTTGCTTTCGGGCTCAGAGCCGGGCCGCGGCAGGCGGGGAACCTTGGCTTCCTCCATCACTGGAGCAAGCAAGCCTCATGTTCACTTCAGCTGCGTGGCAGCCGGCTGCCATCTTTGTTGGCAGTTAATTTGCATATCCTGCTGATTAGCCAATGGGAAGCGTAGCGGTGGTATGGTTAATTACCATGTTTGTCTATTATTAGATAGGATTATACTGTAACTCTTTCATTTCAAGGGATCTTATTTTTTAACTCAGGGTTGAAAAAATAAAGATATTAACATTTCCACAAACCTTTTGCTAATACAATATTATTTATTAAAATTATTTATTTTATCATGAGCTTTAAGTATATACTTTTAAAACCTTGGAACTACAGATTTGATTCAATCATTGTATGTATAACTTAAAAATTAATTGGCAAAGCCAGGCTTTGTTATCAAATCAACCAGCCAAAACAGATTTTTTAAAATTCACACAAACGTGTTAAACTATAACCCTATGTCAACATCTCTGTTTTGAATTGTAAGGCTGTTGCCTTGAGTATTTCTCACAGATATTTAAGTTGTTCCCATGGAATATTCCTTAGGAATGTATTCTTTGATTGTAACCAGGGTTTAGAAAAGGCAAAATCTTTACATGAAACTTGTCATTACTCTCACAACCTCGCTCTACAATACCTACTACTGTGTATTCAGAACATCCTAACACAGGCCAAAAAGCACCATGTCCAGTATCACCATCACTTTTAAAATAATGCTCCTTTAATAAGAAAAGACATGAAGCATTGCTGCTACCTTATGGGCCTCCGTAGAGGAGGCTTTGCCAACTGTATTTCAGATCCAGTCTTTGCTGGGGCCTCAGGTTTTTGGCACCATGGAGCAGGAGCCACTGGAAGATTCAGGATAGGCATTCCAACACCAACTAGTGTACTACAATTTAATTCTGGCACTAACCACCCAGAGTTAGCACATATCCCACAAGTTAAGGGGTCCCTCCTCCATAAGGCTGCCACCCCCATTTATGACCAACTGGCTACAAATTTGGGGGCCCTCTGGTTCTCGAAATTGCTAGAACAACTTAGAGAAATCAGCAAAGATCTCAAGGTTCTTAACCTCATGGAGAGATCATGATGGAATGGAACTTACAGACCAGTGATGGCGAACCTTTTGAGCTCGGCGTGCCAGCATTTTGAAAAACCCTAACTTAACTCTGGTGCCGTGTCACATATAGAAATTTTTTGATAATTGCAACCATAATAAAACAAAGATTTATATTTTTGATATTTATTTGATATATTTAAATGCCATTGAACAAAGAAAAATCAACCAAAAAAATGAGTTCGCGTGTCACCTCTGATGCGCGTGTCATAGGTTTGCCATCACTGTTATAGACAGTACAGCATGCTGAGAACTATATGGAGAAGTACAGGCTGCTATTTAACGTTAACTGATTATAGATGTTAACCACATCTCCGAAATACTTCATAGTAACACCTAGATTAGTGTTTGATCAAATAACTGGGAATACAACCTAATCAAGTAGACACATAAAATTACCATCACATGGACCATTCTTTTCTTTCCCTGCCTGGCCATTTCATGCCCTTCCTTCATCCGGAGAGGGACTCATTGCCCCCAGCAAGGTTTCTGTGAGGGTCGCCTTCACCAACCAGGTTCGGTGTCCCTCCTCATTAACCCCAGTAACATTATACAATTTTGTAATCATCTATTTACCTCCTTACCAACTAGAACATAAGCCTGAAGAGCAAAAACTGTGCTTAGTTCACTGTTATGCCCGCCAGCCAGCACTCTTGACTTGCCGCATAGCAGGCACTCAATTAATGGTTACCAAGTGAACGCATCTGGTCCAACTCTACTTCCTGGTTGAAGTTATAGATTTAGAGATAACGAGCTCCTTACTTAAGATTACCATGCAGATTAGTAGCAGGGCTGGATTAGAAGCCATGGCTCCTGTCTATGACCTCGGGCTCCTCTCCACTTTGCTGCTCCCTTTTGTGCAGGAAGGTTAAGATCCACCAGATGTGGTGAGGTTGAGTTTTCAAATTGTGTATATTCAGCTCTTTTCTATTACCAAGAGAGGCAGACTCGGGTTCCTGCAATAGGGTTTTGTGTTTTTTAAGTAGACACAGGATGATAGGAAACTCATGTACAGGAACTGCCCTCCTGCAGAGCCTGGGGGACACTGACCAGGAACGAGGTTCCCACCTTACCTCTCAGCAGCCAGTGACGCCAGGTTTCTTGCCATCCTGCTGACTCAGCTCTGCTCCGTTCTTTTCTGCTCCTCTTTTCCTGCTGCTACCTGCCACCGACTGGTCTGTTCCTGCCTTCCTGACTGCTTAAGAGTAACGTGGACTCATACTTTCCCTTTGGAAGTTTTCAGTGTCTCTTTCTGCCACCAAAGGGACTCTCTTTGTATTTTCCAAACCTACTTTCTGACCAAGGCACTCTGGTTGGCTTCTTTTGTTACTATTTTTTCCTGTTTGGATACAGCTTTTCACGCCTGGTTTGTTTTGTTTTTAAATAGATTTTATTTTTTTAGAGAAGTTTTAAGTTCATAGCAACATTGATTAGAAGGTACAGAGATTTCTTATACCACCTGTCCTTGCACATGCATGCCTCCCCACTATCAACATCCCACATCCAGGTGGTACATTTATCATAATCCCTGAACTTACATTGACTCGTCATTTTCACCTAAAGTCCATAGTTTACGCTAGGTTCACTCTTGGTGTTATACGTTCAATGGGCTTGGACAAATGTATAATGATATGTATCCACCATGTGGTATCATACAGAGTATTTTCAGTGCCCTAAAAATTCTCTGTGCTCTATCTGTTCATCCCTTCTTCTTCCCTAATTCCTGGCAGCCACTGCTTCTTTTACTGACTGCATAGTTTTGCCTTTTCCAGAATGTCATATAGTAGGAATCACACAGTATGTACCCTTTTCCAACTTCATGCCTGGTTTTCATGCCTTCACATGTTGGCCCATGAACTGGCTGTTTTTAGGTCCAATCAGCTGTGACGGCAGGGCCAAGAGGCAGACAGATCACATGGAGGAAGCATTTATTTTCTCTTCTGGTGACTGAGAGTGAGGCAGGTACCATCATTGATCTGTCTACATGCAGGAAAAAGATGACCAGAGTTTTTGGATAACAGTCCAAAGTATTATCTAATGGCAAGATATAGTAGTATTTTAAAGAGGCTCAGTCAGGCTCCTTCATTTCTGGCATATGGTAGCTCTAGGTTTTCTTCTTCAGGTTTAAAGGGTGGAAGTAAAACATTCTGGGGGCAGTGTGAAGAAAATGGGGGGAAATTAATAATGGGAAGAAGTAAAATAACCCTGAGATTATAACACTCTTTGACTTGGACAATAGCAAGTGAATTTAAATGAAGCTAGATCTCAAAGTGATTTCTATGAAAACAGACAACTAAGTTTTATTTTTCTTCCTTCTCTCTTTTAAAAAGAGACTTTAATGAAATCTGGTAGAGTAGAAGAAAATAACTCAATGTTCTGAAAATAAATTTCCCAGAGGAAGCTATTACGGCAGCCCTCTTGTTTCCTGTCATACTCTGAATCAGTTACAAGGACAAACTCTATTTGTTTGGGTACATTAATTTTGCTCAATGGCCTTTCTGTAAAATGAGCATCAAATTGATGGGACCGGACCTCAGCAAAGAAGAAGTTCCAATTTTCTCTGGATGGATTGTTCTGGACGTGCAGTGGGAAATTATTATTAATAGCGATCCATGTTTACTATCCAGTGAGCACAAGAGGAAGATGGAGTTTAGAAATGTAGCTGTATCCAAGTAAGCACCGAGCATCATAGGACAAATTACTAGGGAGTGATGACCCCGATCTTTGGTCCCTCTGTCTATTTGGGCCACATTTGCTGTGCTGAATCAGGTTTTCCCTGACTGTGCCTTGATTCAGGAACTTCAGGGAAGAGATAGATTTTTTAATCTGATCTCGTCGTTTGAGTTGTCTTCTTGCAGGTACTACAGGGTGCTTATGCCCTGGATGTATCCATGTGTTTATTTCAGTCATTCAACTGGGCACATGGAGAGGGTCTGAATAGACATATTCCCTTCCCTCATGGAGTTAGTATTCTAGAGATTAAATCTGGTTTCCAGGTCTTCCTGATTCTGGCTCAACCTTCAAAGGTCAAACAGAAGCAATATGATGGCTCTAGATTTTCCTTTTCAGGTTAAGGAGCTGGGGGGTGCCGGGAGCCGGTCCATCCTTGCTGTTTCAAGGGACCTGGCATATATAGCATACGGTTCTTAATATGTTTGCTCACCTTCTTGGCTCTGTGTTTTAACCAAGGTCACCTCTCCAAGAAAGGTTGAATCCCCAGGTAGGGATTTTACCCTGAAGTTAGGGAGGGGATGAAACTCCTTAACTAAGTGCCAGGCGGGTAGTTAATCCCTTTAACTATGAACAATCATGCTTAAACTACATAATCTTTTCTCCCTGGAATGGAGATAAGAAACGCCCTAACCTTTGTAATAGAGATTGATAGGATTGAATCAACTGGTATAAATACAGTTGTAACAAGACAGAAACAGACAGAACTCAGAACACAGAATCAAGAACACAGGGGCTTGGAAGACTACAGAAATTGGCAAGAGAACCGGACTGAACCTGGCTGGAGAACCTACAGAACCTGGCAATAGAACCAGGCAAGAGAACCCAACCATGCTGATCAACTGAACGCTGTCCCTGTGTCATTCCTTCTTCGCCGACTCCGTCCACACCTTTGGGAACCCCTGGACCCGCTGGGGTTGGACCCCAGCAGGGGGGTAACGTAAGCTGGAAGGGGATGAGAAGAAGGAAATAGAGGCAAAACAACCTCATCTCCTGGGGCTTAATCAGAACCCAGCTAGTCCCTGTGATCAGTCGGGTATGGAGAGTTGCTATAATGCTTATTTTTCATAAATGTATATGCCTTTGTCATTGCTTTCTGTGTACTAAGCTAATTCCTGAGTCATTTCTCTTTCTCTTCTGTAGAAATAAATGAAGACCAATCAAATGAGAACGGGCAAGGTGTTTTTATTTAGAGCTTGCTATGGTAAGGGAGTCAACCACCATCACTTGTGCTTTGGCAGAGACTCAAAGGAGAGGAGTCGAAAAGTTTTAGAGGGAAACAAAGGGAAATCTTTGGATGTGCTCTGATTGGAGGTTGTTGGCCTGGGGAAGCTGGAGGTGGGCTAACTAGAAGTGGGTCATCTTATGTGATTGGTTAGGGGAGCATATTGGGCTCTGTCTGGTTGGTCCTAAGTATGAAGTGGGGACAAAAGTTAGGGAAGCTTAGTTATTCATCAAGTCCTGGCTGTTTGGGGTCAATTGTTACTGAGATTATTGTTTAGCTTCCTGGGTTGGTTGATCGAGATAATAGGTTGGTTTCCCAGGCTGGTTGCTGCAGATTTGGGGTTAGAGTTTTATTTTTGTAAGTGGTCTGGGAATTGCCTGTTTGTGTATACAATCTCTCACTTCTTATTTTACCTATGTTGCTTCATCTATTTTAACTTTTAAATTCTTTATCTTAATCATATCTATTAAAAGCTATCAATTCTGAAAAACCCATGGTACATTTTCAAAAAATGTTTAACAACAAAAATAACACATTTTTATTGACAAAAAAGTGTTAAAGTAGAGCTAAGCAAAAAGAAAAATAATAAACTCCCACCAACCACATACCAACTGACAAATTGTTGTGTGTTCTTTCTATGTATACATATCAATGTAATCTTATAACACTTTGTACATTCACAGCTCTCTTACAAATAGTTGTTGGTATGTGTTTTCCCATAGAAGAGATAGAGTATTTCTTATACAACCCTTACCCCACCGACACCACATAGTGCGTGCGTTGAACATGGTAGCATGTTCAATAAGTATAAATTAAATACTTTACATTGAAGTATATAAAGCTGCCTTTCTTCTAAGTCAAAAGTAACCAAACAATGGCATTTTCATGTGGTTAAACCCAGTGGATGGATAGGTGGACAGATAGACAATGAATGGATGAATTGTAATGACTTTCACCATTGTCAGTTCTAATCCACATAACTAACGATTAAAGCTTCAAAATTATGGATGAATGTGTCATAGTCTCTTGAAACTGATGGGGAAAATTCTGACTTCTGCTCTCAACTTAGTTATTTCTTCCATTTGTTTATGACTGTTATTTAGCCAATTACCAAATGGCAATGTCAACCCTCTTCATCCATATGTGCATTCAACATTTTTATAGGACTGCAATCTCCCTGTCATGAGTAGATGGATCATTTTCACTTTTCAATTATTTGAGCTTCAGTTTAGGACTTTGGTTAATGGTTTTTGCAAGACATTGATTAGAGAGATCTTTTTCTTTCGTGATTAAAAGCATGTATGATCTCGTCTCTCCAGCTCTCCTTTATTTGTCTCTAGTAATTTTGGGTCTAAGTATATGACTATGGTAATCTGTCATATACTATATTATATGAATTCTTCAGGAAGCAAAATGATTTTGCTTTTTTATAATCATTTCAGAAGGTTGTCATTAGTCAGACTAAGGATTTTGGAAGTATAAATCTTAAGTAAAATGAATTGTTTCAATAGAACCCTATAATAGCAAATCACTGCTGTCAACTCCTCTTCAATATCCCTCCTATTATACTATCTGTGTGCCATATCTATAGAAGGTTTTCTCATACAGTATCTATCTCTAAGGCTGTCATCCTTAGGGCTTGGTCTTTAAAAACTACAGCCAGTTGGTAGTTTAGTATGGTGGGTAGGAGTACAAGGTTGGCTGTTCTGAGTTGTCTTTCTCTTACAAGTTCTGTTACCTTGGGCATGTATTTTCTCCTTGGAGTCTCAGTAATCTCTTCCGTAAAATGGTGCTATAGACTGAATTTTTGTTTCTCCCCCCTACCCTCAAATTCCTATGTTAAATCCTAACCATTCATGTGACGGTACTAGGAAGTGGGGCTTTTGGGGGGTGATTAGGGGCCAAGGGTGGAGTCCTCATGAATGGGATTAGTGCCCTTATAAATGAGATCCCAGGGAGATCATTATCCCTTCTGTCCTGTGAGGTTACATGGAGAAGACTTTTGTCTATGAACCAGAAAGTGGGCCTTTGGCAGACATTGAATTTGCAGGCGCCTTGATCTTGAACTTCCCATCCTCCAGAACTGTGAGAAATAAGTGCCTGTTGTTTATAAGCCATTCAGGCTGCAGTATTTTATTATAGCAGCCTGAAAGGACTTAGACAAATGGTGGTAATGTTATCTTGGAGGATATAGTCATTCATTCTTTCATTAAATATCTACTTATGTGTCCAGGCCTGTCCTTGGCAGTATTATTGGGTGGCACAATTTCATGCATAATACAGACACAAAATATGTTCACTTTGCTTTCTAGGTTCTGAAGGTGCAATGGGAAAAAAGGCAGGCAAGATAATTTTTAAATCTTTTGTCCTAGTGCAGTATCATTGGTAACGCAAAGATATAAGCCAATTCTCGTAATGAGATCTTTATAGTTGAAGAATGGAGTACTCGAGTTCAAGTTTGCTGTTATTTGGTCTTGGGAAACTAATAAACTCTTCCCACTCAATTCTCTCCTGGGAAAAATGTAAATAATGATTTCTGCCTACTTACCTCCCAGAAGTGTCTAGGTGGTTACACCTCTTAGCAGTGTACATACAGTTCAATGAGATAATCAAATGAGATTATCTTCATGAGTACCCTGTGTAAACTGTAAATATAGGAGTGGTGATTAAAATTCTTACTTAAGCCCAGCCAGTGTGGCTCAGTTGTTGAGTATTGACCCATGAACCAGGAGTCACGTTCGATTTTGGCCAGGGCAACATGCCTGAGTTGTGGGCTTGATCCCCAGTAGGGGGCATGCAGGACGCAGCCAAACAGTGATTCTCATCATTGATGTTTCTATCTTTCTCTAAAATCAATGAAAAGACATATTTAAAAAAAAATAAAAAAATTCTTACTTAAAAACACCACACCAAAAACTCAGGTTGGTTTGAGGAAAACAGGGTTTTTTTTTCTGATTTTTGGTTAGAGAGTTAAACTTTCAAGAGGACTTTTGGAACTTTTGCGTGCATGTGACATAGAGAATTCATCCATAGCATCATTCAAAGGCATCACTCTATCCTCTGGTTATTACCGTGAACTGGGAAATATCTTAAAAATACTCCTGCCTGGGCCTTGCCCCAAGCAATTGAATTCTGATCTCTGGGGGTGGGAGAGTATGAGAAACTTCCCCAGGGGATTCTAATGTGTAGCCTGAACTGAGAAGCACAACCCCAAGAAATACTTTTCTAATCTAACATCTGCGGGTTTTTCCAGAAAAACTCCCAAGCATTTACACTTGTTCTGAGTGGGTGGGTGGTGTTTGCTTAGCTTCCCTCCTACCTTCCAAAGGTGGCAGCCAAGGCAAAACTTGAGCCCTTGGGTGGCTGGATAGAGGATCTGCCCTCTGCCCTGGCAAATGGCATTGCCAGCAGCCACTGTTTCACAACAGTGACGCAAACACTTTTATAACGAAAGCACTTCACGGGTTACAGTGCGCTTTCAAATGTATCATCTCATTGAGGTAAGTTTTTTCAGATATAAAGACATGGAAGCATGGGACCGACTGACAAACCTCGATGTGAGGTTGTGGGGACGAGAAGAGGTAAACCAAAGAATTTATATACTTATATGCATAGCCCATGGACAAGGGGAATAGGGTAGTGAAGACCTGGGGGAAGGGGTAGAGGCTTGGAAGAAGAGGGTAATTGGGGAGAGGAGGAGACATATCTGTAATACTATCAACAATAAAAAATATATATATAAAAAAAACATGTGCTTCCCGGCCATCATGGCTCAGTGGTTGAGCATTGACCTATGAACCAGGAGGGCACGGTTCAATTCCTGGTCAGGGCACATGCCTGAGTTGCAGGCTTAATCCTCAGTTAGGGTGCGTGCAGGAAGCAGCTGATCAATGATTCTCATCATTGATGTTTCTATCTCTCTCTCCCTCTCCCTTCCTCTCTGAAATCAATAGAAATATATTAAGCCCTAGCCAGTTTGGCTCAGTGGGTAGAGCTTTGGCCCCCGGACTGAAGGGTCCCGGGTTAGATTCTGGTCAAGGGCATGTACCTTGGTAAGGGTGGGTGCAGGAAGCAACCTATTGATCTGTCCCTCTCACATCAATATTTCTCTCTGTCTCTCCCGCTCCCTCCCACTCTCTCTAAAAATCAATGAAAAAATATCCTCGGGCATGCTGAGGGCAGGGCAGTGAGCTATGAGCAGTGATGGGCGGGGCAGCCAGCTGAGGCAAGTGGAAGGGAAATCTTGCATTCCTCAAGTTTATTCTCAATTCTTAGATACAAACCTTTCTCTGTTACTATGTAAGGCATATAGTGGCTTCTTTGTCATTGGAACTTTAAAAAGGAGAAGAATATATGGGTGCGCTAAGATTCTTTAGTTTTAATATCAGAAATTGAGCTTACTTCTTAGCCAAAAAAGGAATATTGATTGGCTCATATAACTGAAAAGTCTAGGCCTTACTGACCTCAGGTCTGGCTGGATCCAGGTGCTCTAATGTTGTCAAAGGATTGGTTTACATGTCTTGTGTCTTCTCTGCTTTTCTTTATGTTGGCTCCTTTTTCAGATAGGCTGGTCTCTAGTGGTGAAAGGGTAGCTGCCAACATTAGTCTTCTCAGGAAACCCAGCAGAATATAAAATACATTCTTTCCTCACTACTTCCAGGAAAAGGTGTCCACTCCGGAGGATGAGGGGTAAGGACAAGGCTGACACTGAGCCAGATAGCAGCCATACAGGTGGGACAGCAGTTTATAGTTGCCATTAGATTGGCAGCGCCTATGCTGTACCTGGTGTTAAACTTTTTGAAGTAAGGAGAAGTGGCAACGAGTTATTCCTATTGTACTTTTTTATAGCCTTTATTTCATTTCATTCATCTTCATCTTTATTTTTCCTTCATCTCCTTCTTTGCTCCACTGAAGTCTTAAGAGGTAGGTGGGCAAGATTTGATCCTGCAGTGATATAGTTGTAGTGGTGGTGATTGTGTGTTTGGGGAGTGCAGCCTGGTTATTCCAGTCCCTATTTTTCTACCACAAATCCCTTTGTTCAAGAAGAAACTGGGCAAAACTTCAGCTTCACTTGGACAAGAGCCTAATGTCTCATTCACCATAATATATAAAGTAGAAAAAAATAAAGCTGAAAAATTGTATATGCTATGATTTCTAATTTTTAATATTAATAAGCATACAAGTATTTGCATAGAGAAAACATTTTGCTGGACATACAAGTGGCTATTCCTGGGTGGTGTGTTTTATTTTATTTATTTTAAAAAATATTTTTATTGATTTCAGAGAGGAAGGGGGAGGGAGAGAGAGATAGAAACATCAATGATGAGAGAGAATCATTGATTGGCTGTCTCTTGCAGGTAACACACTGGGGATCGAGCCTGCAACCCAGGCATGTGCCCTGACCAGGAATCGAACCATCATTTCCTGGTCATGGGTCGACCCTCAACCACTGAGCTACACTGGCTGGGCCATTTATTATTATTATTATTATTTTGTTTTGTTTTTAGTTTTTTTCTTTATTTGGTATTTTTCTTTATTTTTTATTTTTGGTGGTGTGTTTTAGGAGGTGATTCTTATTTTCTTCTTTATATTTCACTACTGTCTGATTTTTTTCTTTTTCAATAAGCACATATTACTTTTATAAGCAAAAGAAATAAAACTATTTTTTAAAAAATATGTCAATGTGACAGGGTCTGATAAATATCATTGGTCTAAACAAGTAGACTTTGGAGCCTGTCAGGTCAATGATGACACGTGGAAAAGCGCACAGTGTAAGGGTGATTCCAGACTGCAGGCAGAGGGCATTTACTTCCTGTGGGAGCACACTGACTCATGATATATCCCTCACTAGATGCTGGTGGTCAAGTAAAAGCGATGTCAGAAACTGGTCTGCTAAATGGAGGAGTGTTATAGGCTGAACCACATCTTCCTAAAATTCATATGTTGAAGTCCTAATACCTAGCACCTCAGAATGAGACTGTGTTTGGAGATAGGGTCTTTAAAGAAGTGATTAAGACGAGGCTGTGATGGTGGGTTCTACCCCAACCTGATTGATGGCCTTAGAAGAGAAAATTAGACACACACAGACACACTCAGGATGTGCAAGTACAGAGAAAAAATCATGTGAGGATGGTGAGAAGGCTGCCATCTGCAAGCCAAGGAGAGAGGCCTCAGAAAAAACTAAACCCATTGACACCTTGATCTTGAACTTCCAACTTCCAGAACTTCAAGAAAATAAATAAGTTTCTGTTGTTTAAGCTGCCCAGTCTGTGGTATTTTGTTAAGACAGCCTAGCAAGCTAATTCACAATTTTAAGTTTTTGCATGTTGAAATGTGTAAATATTTCAGCTCAAATATTTTCACAGATGCTGCCCTTTTGGCCTTAATTCAGAGTACCTTTCTTCAACATATATTTCATAAGAAAAACCTCATCAAATAAGTTGTCTCTACTTATGATTCTGTATAATTATAGGCCTCCTAAATTTCATTTCATTTCAGTACTGAACATAAATTTATCTAATTAAAAATAGGTGCTTCAAAAAAATGAGTCATCCTGCAAGTTAAGATATTCCAAAATGTAATTACAGAATTTCAATATTTATATTGTATACCATTTGAGGGCTAATTGTTTAATTTGTTTGGTATCTCCTGTGCTTATGAAAGGATAAATTTCAAGTCTTTCTGTTTGCAAATCTTGCTTCGAATAACTGCATTTTAGCATTTTATTTGATTAATACTTTGATTCAAAATTTCATAAGCACATGGAAAGATATCCACCTTTACAGGTCATCAGAGCATGACCTGATTTGATGCATCAGAGCATCAAATTACAATGAGATATCACTATACATTAGAATGGATAAAGTAAAAATGACTGACAACACCAAGTGTAGACAAGGATGTTGTACAACTGGAACTCTCAGACTTTGCTGGTGGGAATACAGTCACTTTGGCAAACATTATGGCATTACCTTATAAAGTTAAAGAGATTCATTACCATACAAGCCTGAAATTCTATTTCTGGATATCTACTCCAAAGAAATGAAATATATGTCCAGGTTTCTCTGGACATGTACATGTATGGTTGTAACAGCATCTATATATATAAAAGCCTAAGTGACCGTCCAACTGACTGACCATCTGACCGGTAGCTATGACACGTATTGACCACCAGGGGGCAGACGCTCAATACAGGAGCTGCTGAGCTGCTGTGACTTGGCAGCTGTGGTTCTTGGGTGATGTACCCGGAACCAGAGAGGAGGGAGCCTGATTCCAGGGTGCATCACCTGAGAACTGCCCTCTCACAATCTGGGACCCCTCAGGGGATGTTGGAGAGCAAGTTTCAGCCCAATCCCTGCAGGCCAGGCTGAGGGCCTCTAATCCTATCTAATAATAGACAAACATGGTAATTAACCATACCTCTGCTACCCTTCCCATTGGCTAATCAGGGTGATATGCAAATTAACTGCCAACCAAGATGGTGACCGGCAGCCACACAGCTGAAGCGAACATGAGGCTTGGTTGCCCTGGTGATGGAGGAAGCCAAGGTTCCCTGCCTGCTGCAGCCAAGCTCTAAGCTACACTCTAAGCAACAATGTTTCAATTATAGAAGCTAAACGAACCCCAGATACCTGCTTTCAGCCAGCCAGCCTCGGAGCTGGAGCTGCAACAAAGTTTCAATTACAGAAGGTAAATAAATCCCAGAATAAAAAAAAAAAAGAAAAAAAGGTGAGACTGGGAGCTTCAGTTGTAGGCTTGGTCTTCCTGAAAACCAAGCCCTCAGCCCCTCATCCAGGCTGGCCAGGCACCCCAGTGGGGACCCTCCACCCTGAAGGGGGTGCAGGCAGCCTGAAAACAGCCATCGGCCCCTCATCCAGGCTGGTCAGGCACTCCAGTGGGGACCCTCACCCTGAAGTGGGTGCGGGCAGCCTAAAAAGAGCCATCAGCCCCTCACCCAGGCTGGCCAGGCACCCAAGCGGGACCCTCCCCTGATATGGGACACCCTTCAGGGCAAACCAGCCAGCCCCCACCCGTGCACCAGGCCTCTATCCTATATAGTAAAAGGGTAATATGCAAATTGACCCTAACAGCAGAAAGACTGGGAATGACTGGTCACTATGACACACACTGACCACCAGGGGGCAGATGCTCAATGCAGGGGCTTCCCTCTGGTAGTCTGTGAGCTCCCACAGATTGATTTGAGAGGAAGGGAAAGGGAGAGAGAGAGATACAAACATCAATGATGATCCTCAATGATAATCTCCTACTGGGGATCAAGCCCACAACCTGGGCATGTGCCCCTATGAGGAATCTAACTGGGACCTCCTGGCTCCTGGATCAATGCTCAACCCCTGAGACACACCAGCTGGGCTAGATCTCATTTTTAAGCTGTTTCAAATGTTTTCTATCACATCCTCTACCACAATCACAGTTCTCCTCAGTGGTCAGTGAATGAGTTTCATGTGCCCTCCTCCATGCCTTAGTCTCCTCCATTTGATTACCCTCTAACACTCTCCTCTGCTGTCTATAGGTGGTTCACATCTAGGAAAGACATTCTAGAGCAGGGGTGGGCAAACTTTTTGACTCAAGGGCCACAATGGGTTATTAAACTGGACTGGAGGGCCGGAACAAAAGCATGGATGGAGTGTTTGTGTGAACTAATATAAATTCAAAGTAAACATCATTACATAAAAGGGTACGGTCTTTTTTTTTTTTTTTGTAGTTTTATTCATTTCAAACGGGCCGGATCTGGCCCACAGGCCGTAGTTTTCCCACGGTTGTTCTAGAGAGTATCTAGAAACCTGTGTATCGGGGGGCATTTTGAACCTACTGATATTTAGTACACAGGAGTCAGGGGTGCTAAATATTATATTACTAGAGGCCCGGTGCAAAAAAATTTGTGCACTGGTGGGGGGGGTGGTGCCTTAGCCTGGCCTGTGGCCTCTCCTAGTCTGGGACCCCTCGGGGGATGACCACCTGCTGGCTTAGGCCTGCTCCCGGGGGATTGGGTCTAAGCTGGCAATCAGACATCCCTCTGGCAGTCTGGCAGCCCTCAGGGGATGTCCACTTGCCAGCGGGGAGCAGACCTAAGCTGCAGTCGGACATCCTTAGCGCTGCTGAGGAGGCAGGAGAGGCTCCCACCACCATTGCTGTACTGACAGCCATCAGCCTGGCTTGTGGCTGAGCAGAACTCCCCCATGTGGGAGCGCACTGATTACCAGGGGGCAGTTCTTGCATTGAGCATCTGCCCCCTGGTGGTCAGTGTGTGTCATAGTGACCAGTCATTCCCAGTCTTTCTGCTGTTAGGGTCAATTTGCATATTACCCTTTTACTATATAGGATAGAGGCCTGGTGCATGGGTGGGGGCTGGCTGGTTTGCCCTGAAGGGTGTCCCGGATCAGGGTGGTAGTCCCGTTTGGGTGCCTGGCCAGCCTGGGTGAGGGGCTGATGGCTGTTTGCAGCTGGCCACACCCCCTTCAGGGTGAGGGTCCCCACTGGGGTGCCTGGCCAGTCTGGGTGAGGGGCTGAGGGCCATTTTCAGGCTGGCAGGCAACTGAAGCTCCCAGCCTCTCCTTTTTTTCTTTTTTCTTTTTTATTCTGGGATTTATTTACCTTCTATAATTGAAACTTTATTGCTGTCCTGCTCGCTCCAGCTGAGGCCGCGGCCAGCAGAAAGCAGGTATCTGGGGTTTGTTTAGCTTCTATAATTGACACTTTGTTGCTTTCGGAGCTTAGAGCAGGCTGCGGCAGGCAGGGAACCTTGGCTTCCTCCATCACTGGGGCAAGCAAGCCTCCTGCTCACTTTAGCTGCGTGGCTGCTGGCCGCCATCTTTGTTGGCAGTTAATTTGCATATCCTGCTGATTAGCCAATGGGAAGCGTAGCAGAGGTATGGTTAATTACCCTTTTTGTCTTTTATTAGGTAGGATGTGATGAGAGAAGCATGAATGAATCATCCAGCTCCAAATCGCCAACAGCGCTATAGCACTCCCCCCCAAACTTTGATTAATTCTGGTCTTTAGAAATCCAACTCAAATCATCTCTGTGAGGCTTTCTCTGCTCAACGTGGGCCAAGTCACCTCTGCAATGACAACAGGCTGTCGCTACCTCTGCTGTCCCTACAAAGCTTTTAGTCCTACGTTCTCTGTTTTTCTTCTCTTCTCAGGAGAAAGCCTGTCTGCCGAAGCACCCTGGGGCACTGTGGCTTCAGGAAGCCAGTCTGCCATTCGGTTGTACCCAGCAGTTCAGGAGCACCGTGCTTGGCTTTTCCAGTCAGTCACAAAATGATTTTAAAAGGCTGCTGTGGCAGTGCTGTAGGACTTTCTTTAGGGATTGTAGCTAGACAGACAAACAGGGGGCCTTTCTACAGAACGAGTGTAAATATGTACGCTCTAGATCCCTGGGAGAGCCTGGGGTGGGGGTGGGGGCCCTCGGTGGTGTCTGACCTTTGCCTGGGACTCCCGCAGCTTTGGAGATGACTCTCCTGAAACCTCCGGCTGGCACTTAATTCTGCACAGGTAGCCACGGTGATTCATGTACCAGGCCATTAATCCAGTAAGAAGCCGCTAAATGGGCAGACGAACAAAAACAGGAGGCCCTTCTGAGAGCCGTAAATTATCTCTCAGAACAGCTTTATATACTTGAAAGTGAAGGGTATCCAGACACCGTAGAAAGTACCTGGGACCTCAGTTTCTAATAGAAACCTCGGAAATTTGATTCAACCACTAACAAATTGAAGGCTTATTTTGTACAAGTGGCTGGGCTGGCACAGACATGAATAAAAAGATAGTCCTTAATCTGTCAGGAGTTCAAGAACTCAGGAGAATACTGTTTTTCCCTCCTCCCGCCCCTATATCTAGTGCTGAAGTACTAGCCCCTTAACACCCTGCCCAGACTTTTCCTCTGCTTCACCCCTATGGCTGGATGATGGCTGCAGCAGCCTCTTATAACTTGGTTTCCCTGCTACTCCTGCCCCATTCGAAGCCAGAACCCACACATCAGCAGATGAACGTTTCCAAAAAACAATCTAATCATATCACTCAGTAACTTATGCAAACCCTTGTAATGGGTTTGTTTTAAAAATGAAATCTGAACCCCTTACCAAGGCCCTTCACCATCGCAACCCTGATGCAGCTCCAGCCTTTCTGTAATAGAATCCCCCAATCCAGACCCTCTGGCAGTTCCTCAGACCTCTATGCCCTAACTTCTACCACCTTGCACCGGTATCCAGACCTCCCGTCCAGATAACCAAGCTTTTAAGATTCAGTTCTGCTTCCATCTCCTCCTCCTCCTGCCCCTGGGTGAGGGATGCCTCTGTTTGTGCCCCCCCTTACCACCATGCTTTCTCACTCATCACATGCGTCATATCTGACTCCTTATTTGTCTCTGTCAGTCAACTTTGATTTTCTCAACTAAACCACAAGAACTACACCTGAATTCATCGTTGCCTCCTTAGCACTTAGCAGTGTGCCTGGCAACTGGTAGGTACCCCATAAATGCTTGCTGAATGTATTTGGCTGAGTGCCTATGCAAGGTCATGATAAGTAAGACAAGAATGACTCATTCCAAGATGCTGTAAAGCATGTTTATCTCCATGTGGTCCCTGCTTTGTTTCTAATATTGCACTTGGAAAAGTTATTGTGGAAAATTGAATACCTCATTGTTCCTGAATGATGTACGGGAGTAGAAAAGAGACAATATTTGTTATATTTGGGGAAATCAAAATACAAGTCTCCAATAGAATTCTGCCTCACAAATGATATCAACATTCATGCTCAAGATGATATATGCATAGAGGATGTACAGTTTAGTAGGTTGAACATTTTGATTAATTAGTTGAGTTGGAAACTTCATGATTTTGTTAAACTGCCTTGTGTAGGGCTCAGTTTTGTTTACTTGGACTGTGTATTAGTTTCCTAAGGTTAGCATAACAAATGACACAAACTCGTTGGCATGAAACAACAAAAATGTATTCTCTTACAGTTCTGGAAATCTGAAGTCCAAAATCAACATGTTGGCAAGCATGCTCCCTCCAGAGTCTCTGGGGGAAAAATCCTCTTTGCCTGTCCAGCTTCTGGCAGCGATCCTTGGCAATGAGGCTACATCACTCCATCTCTGCCTGCATCTTCACATGGCTTTTCTCTGTCTTCTCTCTTCTGTCTCTTCTAGGGACTCTTGTCATTGGATGTATTACCTACGAAATCCAGGATGACCTCCTGTTGTGATACTTAACTTCATTACATATGCAAGGTCACAGGTTCCAGAGATTAGGGCAGGCGTGGACGTATCTTTTTGGAAAGGGTAGTGGCAGTACAAGTCAACCCAATCCAAGCTGGAAATAGCAATTTTAAATGCATTTATAAAAGCCATTGGGATGACATTCTAGGGGGGTTATATAATTATTTCACCTAAATAAATATAAGTAACTATTTTGAAAGGCTTGAAAAGGGTCTTATTTTTTCAAACTAGAAGGGGCTGCAACTGGGTGAGCATTCAGTATTTATATTAAATGAGGACACCACCTATTGGTTGCTAAGATTCCCAACTGGCAGAGCTCTGTGGTAATAAACCTGAACGCAGAATAACTGTGGTGGCACAGATATTAAACCCAATTATGGGTACCTGTTAGCACATTTGAAAATGTAAAATGGCTATACAAATACATTGGACATGTTGAGTCCAGTAAGAACACTTGGAAAGTTTATTTTTCTCAAGGGGCAGAAACCATTTTTTCCCTTATTGCTAATGATATTTTATGTTCATTAAGGAAGAAGTAAGGAGAAGCAGAATAACTCTAGGAATCCTTAAGCATCAATTCTAGAGTCCACAACAAAATGAATGGAAAAAGTAGTGCATAAAGAGTATTATGATGCCAAGAAATCAGTCCTTTCACGTAGTCTAGTCATCTATGCAAAATGCTTGGTCTCCGGCAAAATGTAGTCTACTGCCTGTTTTTGTAAATAAAATTTTATCCAATCTAATAAAAGAGAAACATGCAAATTGACCGCACCTCCGCTATGTCCCAAGCCACGCCCACCAGCCAATCAGAGCGACTATATGCAAATTAACCCAACCAAGATGGCAGCCAGCAGCCACAGAGCTGGAGCAAGCAGGAGGCTTGATTGCCCAGGCAATGGAGGAAGCCAAGCTTCCCGCCTGCCCTGGCCGGCTGTAGCCTCCACTCAAGGAAACAAAGTTTCAATTAAAGAAGATAAATAAATCCCAGATATCTGCTTCCAGCCAGCCTCCACTGGGAGCTTGGGTGGCTGGGGGCCGTGGCCAACCTGCAAACAGCCATCAGCCCCTCACCCAGGCTGGCCAGGCACCCCAGCGGGACCCTCACCCTGATCTGGGACACCCTTCAGGGCAAACCAGCCAACCCCACCCACGCACCAGGCCTCTATCCTATATAATTAAAGGATAATATGTAAATTGACCCTAACAGCAGAATCACTGGGAATGACTGGTCACTATGACACACACTGACCACCAGGGGCAGATGCTCAATGCAGGAGCTGCCCCCTGGTAATCAGTACGCTCCCACAGGGGGAGCTCTGCTCAGTCACAAGCCAGGCTGTTGGCTGCCAGTACAGTGATGGTGGTGGGAGCCTCTCCTGCCTTCTCAGCAGCACTAAGGATGTCCAACTGCAGCTTAGGCCTGCTTCCTGCTGGCAAGTGGACATCCCCCAAGGGCTGCCAGGCTGCCAGAGGGATGTCTGAGTGCCAGGTTAGGCCCAATCCCCCTTGGGAGCGGGCCTAAGTAGGTAGGTGGACATCCCCTGAGGGATCCCAGACTGGGAGAGGGCACAGGCCAGGCTGAGGGACCCCCCCGAGTGCACAAATTTTTGTGAACTGGGCCTCTAGTCCTATATAATAAAAGCCTAATATGCAAATCAGCCGAGTGGTGGAACAACCAGTGGAACGACAGGTTGCTATGATGCACACTGACCACCAGGGGGCAGATGCTCAGTGCAGGAGCTTCCCCCAGCCCACAGGCCCAGGCAAGCCATGGTGGGTGCCAGTGGGGGACCCCAATTGCCCTGCTGCTCACCCCTCAGAGGGAGGCGACCAGTGGCAGATGGGCAATTTGGGGACAGGGCCTGCCAATGGATTGGCAGAGCGATCAGGGCGGTGGGGCAGGGCAGTGGTTGGTGGCGGGGCTGGCAACCAGGCGGCACCAGGCCGGCTAAAGTGGGTGCTAGTGGGGGCCCCTGATCACCCTGTTGGTTGCCCCACAGATCAGCCCTTAGTGCCAGCCAGACCTAGAGACCCTACCCATGCACAAATTTCGTGCACCGGGCCTCTAGTAGAAACATAATCATGCCCATTCACTTACATTTTATTTGTGGATGCTTTTGCCCTCCACTATAGAGCTGAATGTTCAGGACAGGACATCATGGTCCTCGAAGCCAAAAACATTTACTATCTGGCCCTTTACAGAAGAAGGTTTCCAACCTCTGATTCTACACAATAATATTTAATATTTTTTAACATGTACCATGTGCTAGATGCTATGTTGTTTTAAATGACTTTTCTATATAGTTTTATTTCATCCTCAAAGCTGCACTCTATGAATTGGTTATTATTATTTCCATTTTACAGATGAGAAAATTGAAGCTTAAAGGACTAAGCAATTTGCCTTGGATTACAAAGCTGCTAAGTGACAGCAGTGGGACTTGAACTGCTGTATGTTTTATTACTGAACTGGAGTTTTCATTCATCAAACTAAGTGCCAACTTTTGTGCTTCCTAATTACTTAAATTAGCACAGAGAACCAAAGAGAACATAGTATATATTGGCATATATTTGTTGTTGCTTTCTGAGAAATACAAAAATGCTTAAAAATATTTTTTTCATTGATTTCAGAGAAAGGAAGGGAGAGGGAGTGAGAGATAGAAACATCAATGATGAGAGAGAATCATTGATAGGCTGCCTCCTGCATGGGATGGAGCTTGCAACCCAGGCATGTGCCCTGACTGGTAATCAAACCGTGACCTCCTGGTTCGTAGGTTGGTGTTCAACCACTGAGCCACACTGGAAGCAAAAAATGCTTTTTAAGTCTTATTAGAACAATATAAAAAATAAGCTATAGCATATTTTAGTTAGTATTTAATTAAGTTATCATATGCAAAGAGTCAATGAATTTGTCTGTGAAGTGAGCCCTCTGCTCTTGGTTATAAACATGACTAAAATGAAGATCTCATTCAAACTTGACCAACAGATTTCAAGTAGCATTGTGGTTCTATTGGCAAGACCAATAGAATGCTTCAACCCATCTTATCTGAGGACCACTACTAAACTCTCCCTACCTGACTCTCCTCCTTTTGGTTCCATGTTCAACAATGAAACTACTAATTTTTCAGCTCTGGTGCACTGAACAATTGTGGAGGTTGGGGGTGCACCATTCACATTGTAGTCCACAGGAATGGCAGGTCTAGGGTTCTGCAGTACGCAGCCTGGGATGGTATAGGCAGGTGGCTCTGGAAAGAATGAACTAGTTTTGCCAACACCTGTAGTTTTAGTGAGAGTTATGTCACTCGTTGTAAAATAAATTGGCCTCCAGTTGCATGCATTGCTCTCTGTGAACCTGGATTCATGTGAGTCCACCACTGAGACTGGTCTATTTTCTCTGTGCTCACACCATCAGAGCTTCAAATTTGGCAGACCAAGAACCAGTCCCTGGAGTGTAATGTTGCCAAGGAAATAGATGCCACATGATGAGGGTCCTGGGTAAAGAGCTATAGACTTCCTTGGCATTTCTACGATTAAACCACATGCTTTCCCATTTGTGGGTGATGTCTTGCTGTGCTACTCAGAAGTGAAGGACTAACTCCCCAGCTGTTGGGTGTGCTGCTGGCAGCCAGCCCTCAGCTGTCTAAAGGGATTGCACCAGCGAGAGGGCTGCCTTGTCCCACTGCTCCAACTTTTAAGCTCTGAGAGTTTCAAAGGCTCAACCTGTTTTCAGAATTCCCAATGGAGTTGGCTAAGGCTCCTAGTAAGATTGCGCTACAGCTCCACTTGTCCCTCTGCCCAATCCTGCTTCCTCCCCTTCCTCACACAGAGGCTGACACACTGCCCGCATGCCAATTTCCATCTCAGGGTATGATTTCTGGGAAACCCAACCTGTGATACCACTCAAACCTCAAAATCAGCGACCCCACCATTAGGGACTGTCAATCCATAGAAATGACAATAAGGAACTCAATCTCCACTTATTCACCCAACAATTATTTCTTGAGCATGTTTTATGAACCAAGTACCTTCAGGCTCTAAGAATAGAGCAGTGAATAAGAAAAGTCTGTCTTCTTGGAGAACTTTCTAGTGTGAAAGTCAGACAAAAACAAATAATTTAATGTCAGGCAGAGATATGTAATTGAAGAAAAACAAAGCAGGGTAATGGGTTAGAATGTTGAGGTTGGGGGCTGCTTATAGGGAAGGCCTTCCTGAGGCAGTGACATTGATCAGAGACCCGAAAGAAGTCAGCAATGCAAGGATTTGGGCTCTAGCTGGCTTGGCTCAGTGGATAGAGTGTTGGCCTGTGGACTGAAGGGTCCTGGGTTTGATTCCAGTCAAGAGCACATGCCTAGAGTTTTGAGCTGGATCTCCAGTGGGGGGCATGCAGGGGGCAGCCAATCAGTGATTCTCTCTCATCATTGATGTTTCTATCTCTCTCTCCCTTCCTCTCTGAAATCAATAAAAATATGTTTTAAAAATCAATAAAAATAAAACAATGCAAATATTTGGGAGAAAGGCATGCCCATTGGAGTCAACTGAAATGCAGAGGTCCTAGTTTAGGGACAAGCATTGGGTTTTTGAGGATTATCAGGAAGGCCAGCCTGGTAGAGTGGAGTGAGCAAGATGGCCAATAGTAGGAGGTGAGATCTGAGCCCAGACAGGGGTCTTGTATTTGAGCACAATGGGAAGCATTAAAGAGTTTTGAGCAGGAGAGCAACAAGATATGATTTATAATTTTAAAAGATAACTTTGACTGTATGGGGGAAAGAATGGAAGCAGGTGGACCAGTGAAGAGGCCACGCCACCATCTCAAACTGAACCTATTCAATGTTCTTTAGAAAAGAAGCTTAGAGTATTTCCTTTCTATTGTCTTTTATATTGCATTTTATTAATTTTAGCTTTTATTCATTACTTTATCCTTTTTTCTTTATTTTATTCTCTTTCTAGTTTCTTAAATTGACCACTTATTATGTTTTTAAATTTTTTAAATAATAAAATCATTAAGTTTATACATTTCCACTTGAGTATAATGCTGCCTGTATGCATAGGCTTAGGTATGAAATAGTTCCTTTTTTTGTTGATTTCCATATAACTGTTTCAGTTTTGATTTCTCTTTTTGATCCAGGTTGTTCAATTTTGTTTTATTTTCAAAAGATAGTTTTAAAATTGTCAATTATTTAAGATTTTTTTGACATAATTTTGTTGTGGACATAATTTTATTAGCTTACAGTTAGAGAAATTGATCTATAGAAACACTATATTTCAGAAAGGTTGTCTTTCTGAACAAGTATATGAGCAATTTTTCTAAATAAGTAAAAAATTTTAAAAGCCTATAGAAAGTGGGCAAGAAAATAGCTTATTAGAGGTGCATAAATGTTATTTAATTTTTCTACGTTAGTTGAAAAATAAAGGTTGCTGGTTAAAGATGGAAAATTGAGCACATAATTCTACCCTGTTCTCTACAAAGACCTCACTAAAAACTACAATAAATGGCTTTTAAAACAATTGTTAATCCACAAGAAGAAAGAGAATAAGAAAAGAGAAGACTGGAACCTAATTTTGTGAGCTAATATGTACAAAGATGAGTGGCAATTGATTGGGAGCCACTACCATAAGATAATGAAATTGTACACATCTTGAAGCCTACAGAAGTGAGATGGCCTTCCCTTGTATCCTTCATGGTCCCTAACAAAGGGATGGGCACATAACAGCTTATTAATAAATACTTTTAAAACTTTCAGAAAACTAGGGACTAAAATAAAGGTGAAGTATTATGAATATACAGAAGCTTGACCACGCTTACAAAAGTAGAGAATAGAAGAAATGAGCAATTAAAATCTATATATATATAAAAGGCTAATATGCTAAGTGTCTGACCTTCTGATCAATCTCTATGATACGTACTGACCACCACGGGGCAGACACTTAACACAGGAGCAGCCTTGACATGCACTGGCCATTTATAGAGAAACAGCACCATGGACCTGGCGCCCACAAAGCAACACTTGGCTTCCCCCAACACAGGCCCTGCCACCACTCGGAGCAACACCCCACCAAATCACAGCTGATGCTGCCAAGACCCCATGGCACAAAATGTGGCCCACAGCCCAGCCCAGCCTGGAAATGATCACTATGAGTGCTGGGTAATGATGTCATGTAGCAATGCCTGGCTTCCTCTCCCTAGCAACTAGCCTCCTTGCAGTTTCTTCACCTCAGGAACACGACTTGCTTTACAGCCAGGTGCAAACATTTCATACTTTAACCAAATGTCTGTGAAGCATTTTCCTGTGCCTCATCTCATTTGATCCTCACAGAAGTCCTGGAATAGGTAGAGAGGAGACTTGGTGGAATCCTATTTTCTTTTCATTAGCTGGAAAACAGAGATTTACAAAGTTTAGAAACTTGATCCAACCGAAAAGAAGTAAGAAATGGTGGACCTTGAAAATGACTTCAGGTTTTCTCACTGTGCAGAATATAGTAAACACCACTGCAGTTAAATATTTTACCTTTTGTTCTTCCTGTATGATCTATAATAATAATCTGCTTCGTGTTGATATTTACTGCTTGTTGCTGACAATTACCTGAAAGAAAAGTTGAGATGCTTCACTGGGATGGAAAAAGTTTAGCTAAATCAGAAAGCAGGTCTAATTAAGCAAGTTTATTCTATCCTATATAATAAAAAGGTAATATGCAAATAGACCGAATGACAGAACAACCAAACAACCAATCAAAGTGTAATATGCTAATGATATGCTAAGGATGCTCAACCGCTAGCTATGACATGCACTGATCACCAGGGGGAAGATGCTCCGACCAGTAGGTTAACTTGCTGCTGGGGTCCGGCCAATTGGGACTGAACAAGATGAGCCGGACACACCCTGGAGCCCTCTCTGTCCCTCCCTAGCTCGATTGTGCACCAGTGGGGTCCCTCAGCCTGGCCTGCACCCTCTCACAATCTGAGACCCCTCAGGGGATGTTGGAGAGCCAGTTTCAGCCCGATCCCGCAGGCCACTACCTTGGGAGGGCACCAGGCACAGGGCTCATGGCTGGTGAGCACTGCTGCAGCAGTGCAAACCTCTCCAATAGGGACTGATTTGGTGTGAGCCCACAGCAGGCACAGTGGGGCTGGGATGAGCGTGAGTGGCAGGTAGGAGCTACAGGCGGCATTGAACTGCAGGTTTCAGCCAGATCCCTGTAGGCCACCCAGGGGGACCCCACCCATGCACAAATTCATGCACTGGGCCTCTAGTCCTATCAAATAAAAGAGAAACATGGTAATTAGTCGTACGTCCGCTACCCTTCCCATTGGCTAATCAGGGCAATATGCAAATTAACTGCCAGCCAAGATGGTGGCCGGCAGCCAGGCAGCTTGAAGCGAACATGAGGCTTGCTTGCTTCAGTGACGGAGGACTCCAACATTCCCCACTTGCCGCTGCCGGCCTCTGAGCTTGCAGTTTGAAACATTGTTACAAATATAGAAGCTAAACAAAACCCCAGAAACCTGCTTTCAGCCAGCCGGGATCTCAGAGCTGGAGTTGAAACAGTGTTTCGATTATAGAACCCAAACAAACCAGATACCTGCTTTCAGCAGCTGAGGCCTAAGAGCTGGAGCCAAGCCTCAGAGCTAAAGCTGGCCCAGAATAAAAAAAAAAGAAGAAGAAAAAAAGGAGCAGTTGGGAGCTTCAGTCACCCACCAGTCTGAAAACAGCCCTCAGCCCCTCATCCAGGCTGGCTAGGCACCCCAGTGGGGACCCCACCCTGATCCAGGACACCCTTCAGGGCAAACCAGCCGGCCCCCACCCATGCACCAGGCCTCTATCCTATATAGTAAAAGGGTAATATGCCTCCCAGCACCGGGATCAGCGGAGCCGTGAGGCCTCCCGGCACCAGGATCAGCATGACAGGGGGCAGCGCCCAAACCCCCTGATTGCCCTGCGGCTCTGTGTGTGACAGGGGGTGGGGCCACAACCTCCTTATCCACCCTGCACTGTTCGTGACAGGGGAAGGCACCCCAACCCCCTGATCAGCCCTGCTCTGTGCCTGATAGGGGGGAGCTCCCCAACCCCCTGATCCCCCTGCGGCTCTGTGTGTGACAGGGTGTGGCGCCCCAACCCCCGCCACCCCCCATGGGCCCTGCTCTGTGTGTGATGGGGTAGAGCCATAACCTCCCCATCGGCCCTACCCTGAGTGTGACAGTGGCGGCGCCCCAACCCCCTGATCGGCCCTGCTCTGTGTGTGACAGAGGGCAGTGCCCCAACTCCCCTATCGGCCCTACTCTGTGAGTGACGGGGGAGCTCCTCAACCCCCTGATCGGCCCTGCTCTGTGTGTGACAGGGGGGAGCTCCCCAACCCCCTGATTGACCCTGCTCTGTTCGTGACAGGGGGGAGCTCCCTAACCCCCTGATCAACCCTGCTCTGTGCGTGACAGGGTACGGAGCCCCAACCCCCTTGATGGGCCCTGCTCTGTGAGTGACAGGGGGGAGCTCCCCAACCCCCTGAATGGTCCTGCTCTGTGCGTGACAGGGGGTGGCGCCACAACCTCCCCATTGACCCTGCCTTGAGTGTGACAGGGGGCGGTGCCCCAACCTCCCAATCGGCCCTACCCTGAGCGTGACTGAGGGTGGCATCGCAACCTCCTGATCCACCCTGCTCTGTGCATGACAGGGAGTGGTGCCCCAACTCCCCAATCAGCCCTGCTCTGAGCCCGACCAGGGGCTGCACCTAGGGATTGGGCCTGCCCTCTGCCACCCAGGAGCAGGCCTAAGCCAGCAGGTCGTTATCTCCCGAGGGGTCCCAGACTGCGAGAGGGCACAGGCCGGGCTGAGGGACCCTCCCTCCCCCACAAGTGCACAAATTTTTGTGCACCGCGCCTCTAGTATATATATAAAAGGCTAGTTGACTCGCACATGGGTGATATATATAAAGCTCTCGCTGGCACCAAAATACTTCCTTTTCTATACATATGCTCATGGCATATGTTTTTATAAAAACAACAAAAACTAATGACCACGAAGAACACAGCAAGTGTTGTGGATGGATCTGCGAACCAACCTTACTAAAATAACCCTTACCTCCCATTAGCTTCCCCCATGTTTTCTAATAACTTTCCCACCCCTAGCCCAAACTCTTTACCCTTTACCTTTGTCTTGTCATAGCTCCACAATGTATCACATTTTGTTAAAAAAATATATATATATTTTCTTAGGCCCATCTACTTGTTTGGGTCTTCACTTTTTTCTGCAAAGGCCAAATGCATAATAATAAACCTTCCTCCTGTTAATCTGTCTTGTGAGTCTAATTTTCAGGGCCCCAGTCAGTAGACATAAGAGAGTAGAGGAAAATTTTGTCCCTTCCCATCACCACCTTAATATTAGTTGTACTTTCTCAGTACTATAACTGGAAAAGAAAAGAAGAGTTCATGAAAGTAAGTAACTGGCCTGACCTTGGTCAATGAGATCCAGTCTCTGGGCATTATTTTTTTTTTAATCTATGGGCTTATCATCTCTCTAGGGCAGGGGTCCTCAAACTACGGCCCGCGGGCCACATGCAAATACAAATATTGTATTTGTTCCTGTTTTGTTTTTTTACTTCAAAATAAGATATTTGCAGTGTGCATAGGAATTTGTTCATAGTTTTTTTTTTAAACTATAGTCCAGCCCTCCAACAGTCTGAGGGGCAGTGAACTGGCCCCCTGTTTAAAAAGTTTGAGGATCCCTGCTCTAGGGGAATTCTCTAGAAGCTGTTTACTGTGAATAAAATGTTAGTGATGATGCGTTCTTAAAAGTGAAGCTTCCACTGTGAATGTAGAGGCCGAGTCTAGCATTTCTGAGAGAATCAGTGTGTCCCTGAAGTCATGACTTGTTATTTGAAGAAACAAGGCTTACACAGTAGATACAAATGATCTGGTAACAGGGCACCAGAGTATTAGTTAGCCATTGATGTCTCATTGTGATCAAGCAAGACCACCTTCTGCCTTCAGAGATGGAGTGAGGGACTGAGGCTGTGTGAGCAGTGTTAGCCTCATGGGCTTCTCCAGAAGGCAGACCTTCAAATCATAGCTCTGCCACTAACTGGCTGTGCCACTAGGGCAAGTGCCTTTCCCGCTCTGAACCTCAGTTCTTTACCTGCCAAGGTGGGGGTTCACTCACTCATTGCCTCATTTATGGAGACACTATTATGTGGGCATCTCCACTACATAGTAGTGTCTGGGGATGGGATGACAGAAGAGCACAAACACAGTCCCTTACAATTAATTTCCATGTCATAGGATTGTTGCATGGATTCAGTAGAATAATTCAAATAAAGGGTCTGGTGCAGTAGTTATTATTATTAACTTTATTTTTAAAATATTTTTATTGATTTCAGAGAGGAAGGGAGAGAGAGAGAGAGGGAGGGAGAGAGAGAGAGAGAGAGAGAGAGAGAGAGAGAGAGAGAAACATCAATGATGAGAGAGAATGATTGATAGGCTGCCTCCTGCATGCCTCACACTGGTGATCAAGCCCACAATGTGGGCATGTGCCCTGACCAGGAATCAAACCGTGATCTCTTGGTTCATAGGTCGATGTATAACCACTGAGCCATGCCAGGCAAGCTAACTTTAAATTATATTTGATTCAAATGCCTAATTAGAGCAACCTGCCTTAGAAGTTGGTCTTATTTGTTGAAGATCTCCAGTTTTTTTGAGAATAGTTACAGGTTCTTACTCCCCACTGCCTCCTGTGGCCTATAAACATCCTACCATCACCTCATTTACTTTGGTTAACTCTTTGGATCTGAGTGAATTATTAGCAAAACAGAAGGGGCCAAGAGATAGCCTTTCTTTCCCCTCCTCCCACCCCATCCTGGATTCCTCTTGATTGGCGCATTCTAGAAACCATATTTCATTCTTTCAACATTATTGAATATCTGTCATACATTGGGCCATGTACTAAATGTGGAATATACAAAACCAACAGGCCATGGTTCTTATCCTTGAGAAGCCAAAAACATTCCAAACGCATATTCTAAAAATGGACCAGCTAGACCTCAGAGTCTCCAAGAGTGTAAGAGGGGTGATCTTCAATGAAAGTTCAAGACAGTGTTTGGCAAATCATAGTTCTCATAATCTTTATAGATTCAGATTCCACACAGTGTCACATGGGCATAGACATTTCCTTGATGTCCTAACCATCTGCTAACCAGCTTTCTGTCTCGGTTTGTGCTCACTTTTATTTCAGCTGGACAGCTCCTAACAACCCGAGAAGGAACTGTTTCTAAGCTATAAAGAACTTGGAATGTGTTTTTCAAAAGTACATTTTTTTCAACATTCAAGGAATTTTAAGAAATGTACCATTTGCCTCAGGGCAGATGATTTAAAAGATCTCTCTGTGATGGCTTCAAATACATTGGTGATTGGGAAGCTGATGCATGAATATAAGGCATTATTATTCCACAGTGAGCCTTCAGAGGAGGAAACTAGTTAGGGGACTATTTTCCTCCCTAACATTTTATTCCTGCTGAAATAAGTCAAAATACCCAATGTTCTTTGTATTCAGAGGTGACACTGGTACAAGCACGACTGTCAGCGGCTGTCAATCCCGGGCTTTGGAAGCAATGTCACGGTGCTTTAACTTGCTTTTCAGTTTGCTCAGCATGTCTTTGAAGCACTGCCTCTACTCATCTCTTCCACAGCTCACTGTTCAGCCAAATTACACTATTTCAGCAGGAACTCAGCTAAATCCTTAAAAGGTAGTGGGCCAGCTTCCTCTGTGTTGAGGATTAAATCCTGTCTTTTTCAAAGAGTGATCTTCAGGTAGACACCATCCACATGCCTGGGGTGGTTGTTACATTGCATATTCCTGGACCTCATTCCCAAACCAATGGGTTCAGAGGCTCTAGGGTGGGAGCTCAGGTAACCTGCATTTACCTCAGGGGTTCCTATGGACTGGTGGTTAAGACCTCTGAGTTGAAGGCTTTTACAGTCACTAACTATGTTTTGGTTGAGCCTCTGTATTCCTTTACACAGAGGGACATCAATAATCTGCAGAAGCTCATTCCCAGAAAGACACCTGGGAATATCACAAAGGCAGGTCTATTCATACGATTCAAATCATCCAAGAAGACTTTCTGTCCCTTAAAGATTTTATGGCTTATATTTTGAAAATATCCCCATATAATCAAGTATACTTTTCTAAATGTCCAGGCAGAAAACAAGTCAAATTCAAAACAGTAACATACTTTGAAAGAAGAAGAGCTTGAAGAAAGGGAATAGGATTATAACCTTCCGTGGGAAGGGAAACAGCCCTCAGCTTGGCTAATACATAAGCAAAAAAGAGCCCTTTCAGGTATTGGTTAAGAAATAAAAATAAGTGCAACAACACCTTGGGCTTTCTTCCCAGCCCTGCTCAGGGGAGACTGCACTTCCTCTGGCCACCAGGAGCTCAGAGCTCCATTTCTATCTACGGTTTCTACAACTACAGACAGCATTTCCACCCTATTGTGTGTGTGTGTGTGTGTGTGTGTGTGTGTGTGTTAACCTTTTGATTATGAAATAATTATAGATTTGTAGGAAATTTCAAAAAATGCCCAGGGATGTTTCATATATCTGCACTCAATTTCCCCAGTGGTAACATCTTGTACAACTATAGTACAATATCGCAGCCAGGAAATTGACACTGGTCTCTGGTACAATTCACAGGGCTTACCCAGATTTCACCAGTTTTACATGTAGTGTGTGTGTGTGTGTGTGTGTGTGTGTCCATGCAATCTTATCACATGTGTATATTAGTACAACCTCTACCACAACTAAGTGACAAAACTGCTCTGTCACCACAGGCTCCCCATGCTATCTCTTCAGAGCCATGCCCACCCCTTCCACTACCATCTCACCATATCTAAACCCTAGCAACAGCTGATCTGTTTTCTATCTCTATAATTTCCCACAATTATTTTTTAAATAGCATTTTAATAGCCTTGAGGCAACCTTCAACCATGCTGAGCTTCCTGCCTGGACTGTCCAAGTTGCCTCTCAAGGTACCAATTACTGTTTTTGTCAGTGCTCTAGTTGCAAAGTTACATACATTTTTAGTGCTTTGACCATAATCCTAATATTCCTAAAAGCATTATTCTGAATGGACAATTTTGCTGACTGTGTGGCTTGTCTCACAATGTCTATTCTGTGTCACAGCAGAAATAACTGCATCATGGCTCCAACATAACAGGAGGGTTTTTCTTTTACCCACAGAAAAGTCCAAGGAAGATATTCTGTCTGGCAAGATTTTTCCTTCAATCAAGTAACCCAGATTTCTTTCATTTTCTGATTCTGCCATTTTGATGGTTAATTTTACATGTCAAATGGACTGGGACACGGATGCCCAGAGATCTGGTAAAATATTATTTCTGGGTGTGTCTGTAGGGGGTTTCTGGATGAGATTAACATTTGAATCAGTAGACTGAGTAGAGGAGATTGCCTTCTTTCCCACTCCCCCTCCACCCCAAACCCCCAATGTGGTCAGGCCTCATCCAATCTGTTGAAAAGCTGAATAAAATAGAAGGCTAAATAAGAAAGAATTCTTTCTCTCTGCCTGACTGTCTTTGAGCTGCAACCTTGGTCTTCTCCTGTCTTTGGATTCCAACTCTGACTAGAATTTCCACTTTATGCTTTCCTGGTTCTCTGGCCTTCAGACTCAAACAGTAACTAAACCATTGGCTCTCCTGGGTTTCTAGCTTGCCAGCTGCAGATCTCAGATTTTTCAGCCTCCATAGTCATGTGAGCCAATTCCTTATAGTAAATCTCTATGTATACACCCTGTTGGTTCTGTTCCTGAAGAACCCTGACCAACACAACCACCCTCTCAGGCCATGACATAGTTGTGGTTGCCTCTCTGTAGTGGATGGGCACAGAGAGAAAGGAAGAAGCATAGCTGCCCCTTCAAGTTCATTAGGAAATGACACAACTTTCATTTAAGTCCCATTGTCTAGAACTCAGTCACATGGCCTCTCCTAACTGCAAGAAGGCCTGGGAAAATTTTAGGTCAAAGGACATCTCTCTTCTAACTTCTAAAAGTGGAGGTTTCGCCCAGCCAGAATGGCTCAATGGTTGAGCATCGACCTATGAACCAGGAGGTCACAGTCTGATTCCCGACACAGCACATGCTGGCTTTATAGGCTCAATCCCCAGTGGGGGATGTGCAGGAGGCAGCTGATCAATGATTCTCTCTCATCATTGATGTATCTCTCTCTCTCTCTCTCTCTCTCTCTCTCTCTCTCTCTCTCCCCTCCCTCCCTCCACCCCTCCCTCTCTCCCTCCCTCTTCATTCTTCTCTGAAATCAATAAAAACATATTACAAAGTAAATAAAAATGGAGGTTTCCTTAGGAGGAAAAAGGGAGAAGTAGATGGCTTTGGACTAGGCAAAAAACAGTGTCTGAAATAAGAATGAGTATGGAGATGAGGCTGCAAAAATTTTCATCACCGAGTTATTTATAATAGTGAATAGAATAGAATATTCTAACAGCTTAAAGAAGCCATAATCGGAGAGTGGTTAAATATATTATGATGGATTCATACAAAAGAATAAAATGAACTGTTACAAATGGTGTTTTAGAAGAATACATAGTTTAGAATGACGTGGAAAATGTTTATAATGCACTGTTGATTTAAAAAAGCAGGTAACAAAACTAACTTATATATAGTATGTTCCCTTTTTTGTAAAACAACAACAAAACAGTAAATGTGTGTACTGAAGAGAGACTGAATGGATAGACAGTCTATCACAATTTCAACAGTGGTTATCCCTCTGGGAAATTATAGGTGATTCTTATTTTTTTAAATGTGGAGTTTCTAAAACTTTGGAAATATAAAAAATGTATCACACTTGAAATAGAAATAAAAAATTTAAAAGTAAGGTAATGAATATTGGTGACCATAAAACAAGGATAAAAGGCACCAGGTTGAAAGAAGGAATTGGTGACCTGGGTTTGAATCCTCACTCTACAATTTATTAATTGTTTTACTTTGGATGAGTTATCAACCTTTCCAGGTCTTGATTTCCTCATCCATAAAATGAGAACACTGGAAATAAAAATATCAACCTCACTGACTTGTTATGAGACTTAAATAAAATATTGTTCTTCTAGTTTAGGACTTGGCACACAGTAAGTGCTCCAAGAGCTTAGCCACTGTTATCATGATCATTATTAATAGTGATAGAATACTGTTCAAGGTCATGGGATGACATGGAAGTCTTTGAACATTCTCTCCATTCCTGGGCCAAATATAAATCTTCATAAATACAGCCCTGCTTCTTTCTCCAAATCTACATTGCTTTTTTTTCACCTCAGTTTTTGCACTATTCATTTTCATAAACTTTCATATATGTTCTTTGCTATCAATACCATTCAGCCTAAACTCTAATGTCATTTTTTTAAAAAAATCCACCAATTCTAATCTTCATTATTTCATTTTAATGAAGATCATACCACTAATCAGTCATCATTAAACATCATTTCTGAAGAATTTGGCTTTTAAGAAACTTTTAAGCAATTATGATGACCACATTTTATAGAATGTCTCCCTCATCACTACCACACACATATCTGCCTCCATTCCTACTGTCTCCTTTTCTGTAGAGGTAACTCTGTGGCTCTCTCCAGCCCCTCATTTACTCCTACTACCCCCCCCCCCGACCCAGGCCTTTCTTCTTCCCTGTCTTTGGTGAAGGCAGCAGTCAGACTTCCCTGTGCCAGCACTGATTATGGATAAGCCTGGTTAATTCTGGATAGCGTATAGGAAGCCATTTGACAATGTCTCTAACCTACACTTTATCAGTGACTGAGATGAATTTTGGTCTCTATTTGCCTTACCCTTTGTCTTATTTTTTAAGTGGTTCAAAACCTGGATGAGGAAAGCATTTCCATTTATGGACCCTACTCGAAGAAAACACACACACACACACACACACACACACACACACACACACGTATGCGCGCATGCGCGCACAAACCAATACGTTAATGCAAATACAACTTATAAAGACAAAGGTGGACTTTTACTTTTGTTTTACTAAAACAATGATAAGGAGCAGGTGGGAAGGAAGCTATACTGAAGCATAGAAAGAAGTAAAAAAAACACCAAAAAAACAAAAAAACAAAACAAAAAAAAAACGCTGACCAGAATTTGAAAGACTAGGTGAGTGCTCAATGTGGATTCAGTTTGCATTTTTAGGATAACATAGTGCTTCTCAAACTGTAATACAGTAGTGCCAAAAGATCACCTGAGGATGTTGTTGGCATTTATATTCTGATTCAATGAGTTTGGAGTGGAGCCCAAATTCCATATTTTCATAAGCTCCAGGTGATGCCTTTGCTCCACACACAGCACCCTGAGTAGCAAGGGTACAGGATATCATGAACTGCTACCTTCTGCTCTTGATAATCACTCATCAACTTCTTTATTTTGAAGCAAACTTACATGAACAATTATTTTGTCTAGTCTAGTATTTATGATGTGCCTCTATTTTTCCAAGTGCACATCCACCTGGATAGCATGTCATGTTTGCTCATGTCGCTCACCTGGCCCCACCTTTTATTTTTTAAAGAATATTTTTATTGATTTTTTTTTTTAGAGAGAGAGGAAAGGAGATATATAGAGAGATAGAAACATCAGTGAGGAGAGAGAATCATTGATTGGCTGCCTCCTGCACACCCCATACTGGGGATCAAACCCACAACCCAGGCATGTGCCCTGACTGAGAATTGAACCTTTGAACCGTGACCTCCTGGTTCATAGGTTGATGCTGAGCTACACTGGCTGGGCTACACTGGCTGGGCTACACCGCTGAGCTACACTGGCTGGGCTGCCCCCAACTTTTAATGGCTCCCCATTATCAGCAAGCTTTTGCTGCATTGACCAACCACCCCAAAATATAGCGGCTTAAAACAACAACTATTCAATTTGCTCACGGTTCTGTGGGTTACGATTTGGATTGGGTATGGTCAGCTGCACTTAGTTGCTGTTCTCCTGATAGTGCTGACTGATGGCTGGCGCAGTGGAGAGCACTGGGCCACAGGTTTCTCAAGAACATCTAACGGGCTTCAGCACGCTTGTTCATATGGTGGCAGGAAGGGTCTGAGTGCAGCATTACGGCCAGCCCTTTTCATTCTTCTACCTGAATCATGTTTGCTAACATCCAGCTGACTGATCAAAGCAAGTTGCATGACCAAATTCAGCATCAGTGCAGGGCAGAATTACCTAAGTAAGGGTGTGGCTACTAGGAGGGGGAAGCACTTGTGGCTGCTTTTGCAATCTGAATATTCAAGTGCAAATTGGCCTTTAAGGCCTTCCCCAGAGAGGCTGATGAGATTTGTGTTTTCTCCACACTATTGCTTTTTCATTTCTCCTGGGCCACTTTCTATCTACTTTTGAACAGAGCCCTCGGCCGCTTTCCAATGCTATCTCCTACTTAAGCTTGGTGTCTACATTGGATGGGCTCTTCAGTCATATGGCACATCTCATTCAGACTCTGATATTGACTAATGGGCAGGTTATATTCTCCCCTACTAGATGGGATATTTCTAAAGGGTCTTGATTGGGGCTTGCTTTTTGCATTCCTATAATATCCAGCAAATAATATCAATTGCTACTATTTATTAAGTGCTACTATTTTTTGAGTGTAGTTAATTTATAAATCTTTTATCTCATACAAAGTAAGTGTTCTTATTGGCTCCTTTTTTATAGACTAGGAGATGAAACACAGAGAAATGAAGTAACTTGTACAAGATCACAGAGCCAGGAAGTGGCAGAGTCAGGATTTGAACACATTATCCATTGAACTCAGAGCCTGGCCTTTTCAACTAGTCTTCTCATTGGTCGAAAAGAACAGTTTGAATAAGCCACATGCAGATAATTAAGAACTGGGCAAGGGGTGTGTGTGTTTTTTCATTTGTTGGGAATGCAAGTCAGGCTTCGGGGGTAAAAGAAGGTGTCAGGGTTAATGGGCTTCTTACATGGATGAGCTCAGATTTTTACTCAAGTCTAGAGGTTCACAAAAAGGTCTCGGTTCCGGTTCTGTAGAACTGAATCACTGATCGAATGATTTCTGACTCAGAATGCTGAGAAAAAAAAGAACCACAAAAAACCCCAAACCAAAAAACAACAATCTAGACAGCTTACTTATTAGTGTCTCGGGAGATGAAGAAGTGACAACCATACCAGCACAGATATCAGACTGGTCAGCATAACGTTCTATCAAAAGGGAAACGAAGTTAAGATGAGAAGGATGCAGAGTATGTTTATGTTCTGCCTCCTTCCAAAAAAGGATTTGAGTCCATTGCACAGGGAGTGGCTGTTTTTAAGTAATACAGTCACCACTGAGGCAGGGTGAGTCATTCTCAATTAAAATGCTGAATCTGCCACGCTGACAGGAAGACTCATATTGAGTCATCAATGCTCCATCTCCCTTGGGCGGTCCTGGAGAAATTCTCTTCTCTCAATGTCTCCATGTTCAATATTGCATGAGGACATCAATATTGACTGGCTTTGCTCTCTTGGTTTGGATTGTGAAGCCTGCTCCATGCTGACTCTGATTATTCACTTCCCAGCGTCACAGCTGCAGTTTGGGCAGCTGGCACCAGGGGATGGCAATGCCTTAGGCTTAAGTATAGAGGGATGGGATAATTGGTCAGTCTTTCTGTAGGTGAGAACATTGCAGGAAAAGTAAATACCTTGTGTAGCAGTCAGGATTGAAAGCAGATATGACTCTAGAAGGGACTAATTGTAAGGAGCAATGTGTGTACAAAATCCTTGGGAAGTCTAGGAGTGTGGGCTCCAGACTGACTTCTAGAAATGACTCCCAGGATTCTGCAGAACTGACCCACCAGGGGAGCTATCACGTTGGAGGCCACCAACAGGACCACTGGTGTCCAGAACCCACTGCTGAGGCTGTGTTTCTGGAATTGGGAAGCCGCCTGGACACCAGGAGGCTGGAGAATGGACTCCAAAAGGCTGAAACTGCTGTTCATGTCTCACGTCTCTACTGCGTTGCTTGCCAATGACGACGCACAGTCGAAAGAAGCAGGACACTTTCCAAGTCACATGCAAGTACATCTAATTGGTCAAACTTAATTTGCTTCTAGAATTAAGAATTGCTAGTTGGGAGGGAGTTTGGGAAATGTAGTTTGTAGATGTCCAGCCTCTGGAAAGGCCCAGAGAAGGATGCTCTCCCAGCCAGCCCACACTCTCCACACCCAGGGTCTAGTGGCTTACTCACCTCCCTGGCAGCAGAGATCATGGTCTCACATATGCCGAGTGCTCCCTCTGTGGCACGCGCTGTGCTGACCCCTGAACATCCGTCACTGCCTCCCCCTCGCCCTTACTATGCTCCTTTCACAGTGGAGTGAGCTGGGGCCTACAGAGATTGGGTAATTTGTGCAAATTTATGCTGGAGGAAGAAGAGGAGCCAGGCTCTGAACTCCACCTGCCTGTTCGCCACCATTCCTGGACCACATCCTGTCATCACTGCTCTACCACCTGCCATCACCCTAAGTCCATGCCTCTTTCTCACTCCCTTTCAAATGACAGCAAGCCTAGCTCTGGGCCAGTTCACAGACTCCTGACAAGTCTCCTGCAGCTTTTCTCTGGCTCCTGCTCTTAACTGGGTATTGTAACTTTGCAACTATCTCAGCAGTTTCACTGCTTGGAGGAAGCTTTCTCTACCTACCTGTCCTCCCACTGGAGGGAGAATTGCTTTACTCATCCCAGGGAAGGTCTGAAATTACTTTCTGCTACATCCACATCTACCTTTATTTCATCTCTCTCCATCTGAAGTAGGGAAGATGAAGGCGAGACCAGGCTTTCGGAATTCTCTGAGTCTCAGCAAAATGTAATTACTATATATTTTTTTTTCTTTTCCTAATCACAGGAGACTTCTCTGAACAACCTAGTTACTGATTCTATGGCTCCCTCACTTCCTCCTTCCAACTGCTCTTTGAAGCTTGGCCTTGGCGGGGAAGTTATTTTGCTTCCAATTGCTTGAGCGGCCGCATTAATGAGGTTGATGACAGCCAGATCCTGCCATGCTTCTTAAGAGACTTGTCATTTCCTACCCCGAACATTTTAGAACACATGTGAATGGAATGGCAAAGGGATGTGGTCCTTCTTTGTGTATTTGCATCTGCCACTGTAAACCATCTCCTCAGAGTAGCCTCATCACATGAGGTGTCACCTCTTCGTCCCTGGTTCCTGCCCTCTCTCCTCTCTCCACCTCTGGGTTTATTCCGCAACCATCACATGATAAGCCATCATTGGGACCCATTCTTATCATTTATTCACTCAAACATGTTTCTGAATGCATGCCATGTCGTAGGCACATGCTAGGTGCTAGGAAGAGTAGGTAAAAAGTCAAGCTTCTTGTCTTCCAGAAGCTTCTAATCCAGTTGCTTACACAAGTGATCTACTCATAAAATAATTTGGGGGGAAATGCGTTTTTACTTCAAACTAGGTTCCCACTTTGATAACGTGGTCAGGGAAGGCTTCTCAGAGGAGGTGACATTTACAGTGAAGGAAACGCAGGAGCCATCCATGCAAGATGAGAAGGGGAAGATCATTTAAGGCAGCAAGCACAGCTTGGAGGCAGGAAAATAAACATGTGGTGTGTTTCATATTCTGCAAGGAGGTCAATGGGTGGGAGCCCACCAGCTCGAGGGAGGATAGCGCTCAATATCAATGAGGGCCAGACCTTACAAGGCCTTTTAAGTCCAGGTGAAGAGTCTGGATTGTATGTTTAGTGTGATGGGAAAGAGTTGAAGGATTCTAAGCAGGGGAAGGATGTGATCTGATGGATACTTAAAGATAATTATCTCTGCGGAGTGGGACAGGACGGGGATGGGAGATGATACACAAAAGTGGAAGCAGCCAGGCCACTGAGGTTGCCCTCCGCCGTGGGGAGATGACAGAGGCCTGGACTAGGTGGTGGTGGGGGAGGTGGAGAGAAAGGGGTCGGGTGAGGCCTGACAAGATTGCCGATAGATGAGATCTGAGTGGTGGCGGAGTGGAGATGTCTGTGATGACTTTTGGGTTTTCAGAATCAAGGAATCCTGATGGCAGCGATCTTTTCTGCCCATGGGATTTAGTGGGCTTACTGACTTAATAATATACTTTGGCAACCTGTCCTCTCTACATTTCTGGCTACATTCTTGTTACTCCATCCACATCCCAGTGGACAGAACTTTCAGGCTGCATAATTACCTGCCTAAAGCCGAGAGCCCGAGATGCCTCTTGGCTCTGACAGTGGGGGAAAGTGGCTAAGAGCATAGCCTACAGGGCCAGACAGCCTAGTGTGAATCCTGGCTATTTCCCTTGACTAATGGTGCAGTCTCACCTGGCTGCTCTGGGCTTAGCCCATAGGGCGGCTGGGAGGATTGGAAGAGCTACTGCAGGTAAAGTCCTCAGAGCAGCACCTGGCATGCAGGCTCAGAGTTAGCTCATATTAGTGTAAGTCAGAGGGACCAGGTGCTTTTGATCTGCCTTCCTTCTACACCCAACTGTACAGCAGGATTTAGTGCAGCGGTTCTCAACCTGTGGGTCTCGACCCCTTTGGTCAGGGGTCCTCAAACTACGGCCTGCGGGCCACATGCAAATACAAATATTGTATTTGTTCCCGTTTTGTTTTTTACTTCAAAATAAGACATGTGCAGTGTGCATAGGAATTTGTTCATAGTTTTTTTTTTAAACTATAGTCCGGCCCTCCAATGGTCTGAGGGACAGTGAACTGGCCCCCTGTTTAAAAAGTTTGAGGACCCCTGCCTTTGGTGGTCGAACAGCCCTTTCACAGGGGTCGCCTAAGACCATCCTGCATATCAGATATTTACATTACGATTCAAAACAGTAGCAACATTACAGTTATGAAGTAGCAATGAAAATAATTTTATGGTTGGGTCACAACATGAGGAACTGTATTTCAAGGGCCAGAAGGTTGAGAGCCACTGCCCTAGAATCTAGAGTCTAGAGTGTACATTTCATTTCAAAACCCAATTGGAAATCTGGCCTGTTCTCTCCTTCCCTGGGCACCTGCTGCATATCTTCCCCCGCTCCCCTCCTTTCTTGCAGTTTTCCTGGCCACTGGACCTGGATTCTCCCTCTCATCTCACCCTTAGTTTTTTTCATGGAAACCATAATTGGTTTTGCTAATAGTGTGTGTATGTGGGGGTGAGGGAGGGAAGCATATAGCAGAAAAGAAAAAAAATGGCTAAGATTCTATCTGAAGAGTTAGTAAAAGAATAGAAAATAAACCCAAAGAAAGTAGAAGGAAAGAAATAATAAAGATGAGACCAGATTTTTAGGGAAATAGAGAACAAAGCGAGAATTAGTAAGATCAATGATGAAACATTCTAGAAAATACCTAACCAGCATGCCTCAAAACTGTCATAGTTATGGAAAAGAAGAAGAAACTGGGAAATTGTCATAAACCAAGGACACTAGAGAGACACGATGACTGAAAGCAATGTGGTATCTTGATTGGCACATCAAAAAAAACAAAAGGCAAGCAAAAGTCCAGTACAGTGGAGCAAGTAGCTTCAGGTAGAACTGATGCCAAGATCAGTACTAGCGGCAAGTGAGAAACAAAAATTTTGTTAATTGTCCTGAAGTCTTGAAAAAAATCGATATCTTTACCCATTTGGTTTCTTTCCTTGCAAGACCAAAGCATTACAAGGGCTAGTGCAGGGTCTGAGAAGACCTATATAGTTGAAAGATATAAGGCCTTCAATTATAGCTTTGAGCCCTTGCTTTGTTTCTGACTTTAAGGGATATTGGGGTGTTTGGGCAACAGTTTGGTAGGATCTATCCACTCACTCGGTTCTACCCCAATTATTTTTTCGGTGTCAGTGGACTTTGAAGGTCATAGAATGTCAGGTTCAATGTTAAGACCATTATCTGGGTGTGTATCGAATATAATGGGGAAGGCAAAGGTATGTCAGGGCAGACACAACTTGGTTATGAACAGAAAACTTCTCTGGAACTTTAAGAAGTAGTTCCTCTGTTGAACATTTAATACTACAATTCCACTTGCAGAGTAAGTCTCTCTTTATTAAATTTTCAGGGGTGAAGTCCCATAGAGTAGGAAGGAATGATTCTCATTCAAGTGCCCAAGGGTTACAGTTAAGGGCTGGGAGATAGAAAAAATATGTGGGTGATTTGAAACATAGGAAGAGGTAGAGGAAAGATGAGGGGTTTAATGTAGTAAGAGGAACACCCTTACCTACCAGGAATTGATGAGTGTGACCATCTATATTTGTTGAACTTGAGTGTGTAGGGTAAAAATCAGAGTATTGGGAGCTTTTTCCTTCTCCGGTGCGCCTAAATTGATCAGAATTGAGGGATTTTCTTTACCTTGTTTTTTCTAAAACTGGACATTCTTTTTTCCAGTGTCCCTTCTGTTTACACTATCTATGCTGTCCTTGTCAAAAATGGTGGCTTGGGTAGTGGGCCACTTAAGCTGTTTAATCTGCAAGATCATAGTTTATTTTGGATTCTATCTCATTTTTATTCTAAACCCCTCTCAAAATGTTCTGACAGGTATTTTAGTTCAGGCAAAGGTGCTATTGGTTACCCCAACAAAGTATGTCCAAATGAATGCCAGTCTGGAGAGAACTGCAAACTCATTGGTCTCTAAGGTCGCTCCAACAACAGGCTTAAAGGGCCTGGGCCTGTGTTCCACCCTGTGATTTTGCTTCCTACAACAAACAACACTTGTAGGCAGCACAATACAAAATAGAAGCACAAAAGGGAGCCAACAAGGATGAAAAGGAATAGAATGATTCTACCAAGGGTGCCTAACAAATGGGAAACAATAACAAAACCCAGGCATCAAATTTAGAATAAATATCTGAGGAACTCAACGCAAAGACAGCAGAGTTCACAGCCAGCACTGACATACCACGAGGGCACAGAATTGACAAAGCCACAAGCAGCAAGGTACAAGGGGCCTCTGTGGGTACCTCATCTGGTGGAAGGCTGGACAGTGCAGACCATATCTCAATGGAGTCTTCCAGGAAAATTGTGGAAATAAACGGAGACCACCCAAATAACTAACAGATTTTTAGAGCTTTCTAGAGCAAGGGAGATAGTCACTCTGCTTGCATTGGGACGACTCAAAGGCAGGCAGGGCAGTGGAAAAGCTTTATGGTAAAAGAATGAGGAAAAATTCAGGTGTGCTCTGGTTGGCGGTTATAGGCAGGGAGAAGATGGGGGTTGGTTAAAGAAATGAACATCGTATGTCATTGGTTTGGGGGGGCATATTTGGCTTTCTCTGGTTGGTTCTGAGGTGGACGCAGGTGAAAAAGTTGGGAAACTGGCAGTCATGGACCGTGTTCTAATTGTTCTGGGCAGATTGCTGCAGGAGTTTTGGGTTGGCTTCTTGGGCTACTTGCTGCTGAGGTTGTGGGGTTGGGGTTCTCATCTAGCCCTTGTCCATTGGTATAATCAGTCTATCAAGGTGAAGATGTCATTGAGAAGTTAGATTTCATTTAATCATCATAACTATCTCCTCCATGTTCCTCTTTTACAGACGAGAAAAAGCAAAGCTCAAGGGGCTATGAATAATGCATCCAAGGCCATACAACTAGTGACAACAAGCAAAATTCAGACTTACAAATGTTGGGCCTATTTTTAAGATCCATCTTGTAAAGACCATAAAATTATTCTGATGCTGCCCTATCTGTTAGAAATAGTAGGTACTCAAAATTTTTCATTGTATGAGTGAATGGGTGACAATAATTTTGGAACACTTCTTTTGAAATTGTCTCCACAGCCAGCATTTTATTATTATTATTATTATTATTTTTTATTGCTTAAAGTATTACAAAGGGTATTACATATGTATCCATTTTATCCCCCCGCCCTAGACAGTCCCCTAGCCTCCCCTATCACCCAGTGTCTTATGTCCATTGGTTATGCTTATATGCATGCATACAAGTCCTTTAGTTGATCTCTTACCCCCCTACCTCCTGCCCCCCAACCCTCCCCGGCCTTCCCACTGCAGTTTGACAATCTGTTTGAGGCAGCTCTGCCTCTGTATCTATTATTGTTCCAAAGTTTATAATGGTCTCTATTGTCCATGAATGAGTGAGATCATGTGGTATTTTTCCTTTATTGACTGGCTTATCTCACTTAGCATAATGCTCTCCAGTTCCATCCATGACGTTGCAAATGGTAAGAGTTCCTTCCTTTTTAGAGCAGCATAGTATTCCATCGTGTAGATGTACCACAGTTTTCTAATCCATTCATCTACTGATGGGCACTTAGGCTGTTTCCAGATCTTAGCTATGGTGAATTGTGCTGCTATGAACATAGGGGTGCATATATCCTTTCTGATTGGTGTTTCTGGTTTCTTGGGATATATTCCTAGAAGTGGGATCACAGGGTCAAATGGGAGTTCCAGTTTCAGTTTTTTAAGGAAACTCCATACTGTCTTCCATAGTGGCTGCACCAGTCTGCATTCCCACCAGCAGTGCACAAGTGTTCCTTTTTCTCCACATCCTCTCCAGCACTTGTCGTTTGTTGATTTGTTGATGATAGCCAGTCTGACAGGTGTGAGATGGTACCTCATTGCTGTTTTGATTTGCATCTCTCGGATGATTAGTGACTTTGAGCATGTTTTCATATGTCTCTTGGCTTTCTGGATGTCCTCTTTTGAAAGGTGTCTATTTAGGTCCTTTACCCATTTTTTGATTGGATTGTTTATCTTCCTTTTGTTAAGTTGTATGAGTTCCCTATAAATTTTGGAGATTAGGCCCTTATCAGATATGTCATTGGCAAATATGTTTTCCCACACAGTGGGTTTTCTCGTTGTTTTGTTGATGGTTTCTTTTGCTGTGCAGAAGCTTTTTATTTTGATGTAGTCCCATTTGTTCATTTTTTCTTTAGTTTCAAGTGCCCTAGGAGCTGTATCAGTGAAGAAATTGCTTCGGCATATGTCTGAGATTTTCTTGCCTTTGGATTCTTCTAGAATTTTTATGGTTTCCCGTCGTACATTTAAGTCCTTTATCCATTTTGAGTTTATTTTTGTGTATGGTGTAAGTTGGTGGTCTAGTTTCATTTTCTTGCATATATCTGTCCAATTTTCCCAGCACCATTTATTGAAGAGACTATCTTGGCTCCATTGTATGTTCTTGCCTCCTTTGTCAAATATTAATTGAGCATATTGGTTCGGGCCGATTTCTGGGGTCTCTATTCTATTCCATTGATCTATATGCCTATTCTTGTGCCAGTACCAGGCAGTTTTGAGAACAGTGGCTTTGTAATACAACTTGATATCTGGTATTGAGATCCCACCTACTTTGTTCTTTTTCAGGATTGCTGCAGCTCTTCAGGGTCTTTTTTTATTCCATATGAATTTTTGGAGAGTTCGTTCTAGATCTCTGAAGTATGCCGTTGGTATTTTAATGGGAAGTGCGTTGAATTTATAGATTGCTTTGGGTAGTATGGACATTTTAATGATGTTGATTCTACCAATCCATGAACACGGTATGTTCTTCCATCTGTTTATGACTTCCTCTATATCTTTTTTCAACGTCCTGTAGTTTTCTGAATAGAGGTCTTTTACCTCTTTAGTTAAGTTTATTCCTAGGTAGCTTAATTTTTTTGGTGCAATGGTAAACGGGATTGTTTTTATAATCTCTCTTTCTGAAAGTTCACTATTGGTGTATAGAAATGCCTCAGATTTCTTGGGGTTAATTTTGTATCCTGCTACATTGCCAAATTCATGTATTAAGTCTAGTAGCTTTTTGATGGAATCTCTAGGGTTTTGTATGTATAATATCATGTCGTCTGCAAATAAGGACAGTTTTACTTCCTCTTTTCCAATTTGGATGCCTTTTATTTCTTCTTCTTGCCGAATTGCAATGGCTAACACTTCCAGTACTATGTTGAACAGGAGTGGTGAGAGGGGGCATCCCTGTCTTGTTCCTGTTCTTAGGGGAAATGGTGTTAGTTTTTGTCCGTTGAGTATGATGTTGGCTGTGGGCCTGTCATATATGGCTTTTATTATGTTGAGGTATGATCCTTCTACTCCCACCTTGCTGAGAGTTTTTATCAAAAATGGGTGTTGAATTTTGTCAAATGCTTTTTCTGCATCAATTGATATGACCATGTGGTTTTTTTCTTTCAATTTGTTTATGTGATGTATCACGTTTATTGATTTGCGGATATTGTACCATCCTTGCATCCCTGGGATAAATCCTACTTGGTCATGGTGTATGATCTTTCTGATGTACTGCTGGATCCGATTTGCTAAGATTTTGTTGAGGATTTTGGCATCTATGTTCATGAGGGATATTGGCCTGTAATTCTCTTTCATTGTGTTGTCTTTACCTGGTTTTGGTATTAGGGTGATGCTGGCTTCATAGAATGAGCTTGGAAGTGTTCCTTCCTCTTGAATTTTTTGTAGTAGTCTGAGGAGGATAGGTTTTAGTTCTTCCTTGAATGTTTGGTAAAACTCCCCTGTGAAGCCGTCTGGTCCTGGGCTTTTGTTTGATGGAAGCTTTTTGATGACTGCTTCAATTTCTTCCATAGTTATTGGCCTGTTGAGATTTTTAGATTCTTCCTGATTGAGTTTTGGAATGTTGTATTTTTCTAGGAATTTGTCCATTTCCTCCATGTTGTCTAGTTTGTTGGAGTAGAGCTGTCCATAGTATTTTTTAAGAATCATTTGTATTTCTGTGGGGTCTGTTGTTATTTCGCCTCTATCGTTTCTGATTTTATTTATTTGGGTCCTCTCTCTCTGCTTCTTGGTGAGTCTGGCTAGAGGTTTGTCAATCTTGTTTATCCTTTCAAAGAACCAGCTCTTGGTTTCATTGATTTTCTGTATTGTTTTTTTGGTCTCTATGTCATTTATTTCTGCTCTAATCTTTATTATCTCCTTCCTTCTGCTCACTCTGGGGTTTTCTTGTTGCTCTCTTTCTAATTCTTTGAGTTGTAGAGTTAGATGATTTACTACCATTTTTTCTTGTTTTTTTGAGATAGGCCTGTAGAGCTATAAACTTCCCTCTCAGGACTGCTTTCATTGTGTCCCATAGGTTTTGGATTGTTGTGTTTTCATTGTCATTAGTTTCCAGGATGTTTTTAATTTCTTCTTTGATCTCATTGGTAACCAAATCAATATTTAATAGCATGCTATTCAGCTTCCAGGTGTTTGAGTATTTTGGGTTGTTTTTATTGTAGTTTATTTCTAGTATTATGCCATCGTGGTCTGCGAAGATGCTTTTTATTATTTCAATCTTCTTGAATTTGGGGATACTTTGCTTGTGACCCAATATGTGGTCTATTTTTGAAGATGTACCATGAGCACCTGAGAAGAACGTATATTCCCTGGCTTTGGGGTGAAGTGTTCTGAAGATGTCTATTAAGTCCATCTGATCTAGTGAGTCATTTAGGATTGCTGTATCTTTGCTGATTGTTTGTCTATAGGACTTATCCAGTGCTGTCAATGGTGTATTAAAGTCCCCTACTATGATTGTATTGTTGTCGATCTCTCCTTTGATATCTTCCAGAAGTTTTTTTATGAATTTGGGTGCTCCTACATTGGGTGCATATATGTTTACCAGGGTTATATCTTCTTGTTGTATTGATCCCTTTAGTATTATGAAGTGGCCTTCCTTATCTCTTGTTAAGGCCTTCACTTTGAGGTCTATTTTGTCCAATATAAGTATTGCTACCCCAGTTTTCTTTTCCTTTCCATTTGCCTGAAAGATATTTTTCCATCCTTTCACTTTCAGTCTGTGTGAGTCCCTTCTAATGAGGTGGGTTTCTTGTAGACAGCAAATGTATGGGTCATGTTTTTTTATCCATTCAGCCACTCGATGTCTTTTGGTTGGAACATTTAGTCCATTTACGTTTAAAGTTATTATTGAAAGGTACTTGTTTGTAGCCATTTCTTTTTGTGTGTGTGTGTGGCTGTTTTCTTTCTGAGCTTTTTATTTCTTCTTTTTATACCAGTCCCTTTAGCATTCCTTGCATTGCTGGCTTGGTGGTGACAAACTCCCTTAGCCTTTTTTTGTCTGTGAAGCTTCTTATTTCCCCTTCAAGTTTGAATGATAGCCTTGCTGGATAGAGTATTCTTGGATTCAGTCCTTTGCTTTGCACCACTTTGTAAATTTCAGTCCATTCTTTTCTGGCCTGATGTGTTTCTGTTGAGAAATCATTTGACAGTCTAATGGGAGATCCCTTGTATGTAACTTTCCATCTCTCTCTTGCAGCCTGTAAGATTCTCTCTTTGTCCTGAACATTTGCCATGGTGATTATGATGTGTCTTGGTGTGGGTCTTTTCGGGTTCACCTTGTTTGGGACTCTCTGGGCTTGTGTGACTTTTTTCTTCCCCACCTCAGGAAAGTTTTCTGATATTATTTCTTCAAGTAGGTTTTCTAATCCTTGTTCATCCTTCTGTTGTTCTGGTACTCCTATTATTCGTATGTTGTTTTGTTTCATGTTGTCCCAAAGCTCCCTTAGGCTCTCCTCCTGTCTTTTAATTTTTTTCTCCAATTGCAGTACATTTTGGGTGTGTTTTGCTTCCTTGTCTTCTAATTCACTAATTCGGTCCTCCGCTTCTCCTAGTCTACTGTTGATACTTTCAATGGAGTTTTTCATTGCAGCTATATCACTCTTCATTTCTTCTTGGGTCTTACTTAAGTTGTTGATTTTTTCATCTGTTTCTTCTAGCTTCTTCCATATGTTATCGATTTTTTCATCTGTTTCTTCTAGCTTCTTCCATATGTTATCGATTTTTTCATCTGTTTCTTCTTGCTTCTTGAAGAGGTTGTCGATTTTTTCCTCCATCCGGTTTATGCACTCTAGGACCCTTATCCTGAATTCTTTATCTGTCATGTTGCATGCCTCTGTATTACTTAGCTGCTTTTCTGGAGAGTCCTCCTTCTCTTTCCTTTGGGGGTTTCTTTGTCTACCCATGTTTGATCTCACTGACATATCTAGATGTTGAGTCGTTCAGTGGTTGCTCCCTGGGTGGCAGTGACTCCTTGGTCTGTGGTTGCTCTTCGGGCGGTTGCGGTAGCTGCTGCTTTTCAGTTGGCAGCAGCTCCTCTGGTGGGTGCTGTTCACAGCTGTGGTGGCTCTTCTGGCTGGTGGGGCGAGGTTTCACGTACAGCTGCTGTTCCTCAGCAGAGGATGTGGTGCTCAGGAGGTTGCTGTTGCTTGGATCTGCTGCATTGATTTAAAGGCACAAAATACAACACAACAAGGCACCACGTACCAGGCACTATACACAAATATATTCACGATATTAATAACTCCAAATAAAGGTGACCACCTGAATTAAGAGAATTAGGGGATAAGGAAGAAGGAAGAGAAAAAGATAAAAGAAAAAAAAGAAAAGAAAAGTAGGGACCAAAAAAAGGAGTGCAAAAATGAAATCGGGAAAAAGGAGGGGGGAAAATAAAAGCAAGAAAAGAAAAGAAAAAAGAAAAAAAAAAGAGCGAAAAGAGAGAATGAAGTGGAAGAGGGGAAGAGACTTTTTATATGAGGAGAATACTCCTATAGAACAGCCATTAATCCCAACAAATTCCAGCAACAGCTCCCTGGATATGAATGCAAACTAGAAACAACCAATAATATAACAATGAAAATAGAATGGAGAACACTAATCCCAAAATAAAATAAAGAGAAAATAAAATGGCACTTTAAAAAACGGTAAAATGGTAGCAGTAATAATACTGGTTAAAAAATAAGAAGGTAGTAATTAAAAGGGTAAAATCAGGTGATGGAAAAAGAAAAAAAAAAAAAAGAACAGAAAAAAAAATTGATTTCTTAGTTAAAAAGTGAAAAAAGAAAAAAAAAATGCAGCAGTGAAGGTCCTTCGGTTCTTCTATTCTTCAGTGTGGCTCGCCTTAGACCTTCCAGGTATTCAGGAGAGTGTTGAGTTTCCCTGCGATATACTGTTCCTCTGTGTTGTGAACCACAGTCCTTATTTTAAAGCAGGTCGCATTTATTTCCCAGACTGCCTTATTTTGTGTTTAGCAAAGAGTCAGTTTGTGGGTCAGCCTCTGGGTGGCAGTGTTCTGGGGTTGGCCTCTGGGGCTATAGGGCCTCTCTTTCCAGTGGAAGTTCACTGCCCAGAGCTGACTGCGTAATAGTTAGTTACCGGCGCTATGTTGTTGCTGGGATTGAAAATCCCTCTATAGGCCAGACACTGTTAACTCCCAGGGACTGATAAGGTTATTTTAATCCTTGATCTCCTACAGGGTGGAATCTGGGTGTGGCTGTGCTCCTTGCCTGGGGGCCGGGGGGAGGAGCCTCACTCTCTGGAGAGAATGGCTGCCCCAGTCTTGTGCTCAGGGGTGTCTCAGCACTCAATTCGCTGCCACCTCTCCCGGCTCCCCCTCTCTCCCCAGTCTCTCCCCAGATTCCACTCCTCCGCACACTCTCCCTCTCTTCAGTACAGGTGAGTGTCTGTATCCGAAATGTCCCATGAACAGGATTCAGTGAAAACAGACAAACAAACGCAGGCTGCGGAATCGGGGAAGGCTTGGTTTCTGTAAGCTTCTTCTCTTACCGGGACTGTATGGTCAGGTCAGCTCTTCAGGCTGCCCCCTTTAGGCTCAGTCCTCCGCGGTCACAGAACCCAGCTCTCAATTTCCCTGGTGGCGCCAGGAATCCCGCGGTTCTCCTTTCCCCCGTCAGGGGCTGTGCCTGTCCCAGGGGACGCGGCTGTCTGCCACGCGGTCTCCCTCCGACTCTCTGGGCTCAGAGGTCTGGCAAACTTTCCTGCCCAAATCCCTGGTTTTTTTTACCTTTCCAGGGGAGTTCTGCTCTTCCCGGCTACAAACCCTCTCACCAGCTGAGCAATTTCGCCAATTCGGTGTGGGTGTTACTAGTTTCAGCTGTTCATTCCATTTGCTCCGGGACACGACCTGGGACGCGTCTGCCTATATCGCCACCATCTTGGTTCCTCCCCCAGCATTTTTTTTTTTAAAAAATTCAATGATGGCGTGTCTTGATGGATTTAGATTTTGGAAACAAACATTTTTCCAAATGAAGACTGGTGAGTAATGTGAGAGAACCTGCTGGCTCAAAGCCTAGTGTGTGCATTCAGTAATGAGATGGATCTTGGGCTTTTTGCATATCCTGCATGTGATCTACAAAGCAGCTTTGAAGACTTTTCCAAAAGAAAAGTTGTAAAAATAGTTGCATTTTGGGAGTAAGATCTCAACTTTTCCAAAGTTTGAAGGCCAATGAGTGTTTTTTAAAAAATAAGCTAATTCCTCACTATTTTTGCAATTTATCTTTCTGTGTAGTTTTACAGTTCTCAAATTGTCTACATCATTCAACAAATATCGGTTGAACATCTATTATGTGTGTGCTTTGAACACAGATATGAAATATAGCCCTGTAAACTAGGAGCTCCAAGTCTAGTTAAGGAAGACAGAAAGTTAACAACTGAAATGCAATTGGATAATACCATGGCTGATAAATGGCAGGATACCCTGAGAACATGCAGTAGGAACAGTGGTGAGTTGGTACATGTTAAGTCACTGACTCCTGGTGGGGAGGAGGTAGAGAGATAAGGGCCTGATTTTCAGCATTTGCTGGTTTCCATGGTGTAAATACTCCCCCATTTCAAGCTACCAACATGATGCCACCTAAAAAGAAAGATGGATAGAGATGTGCATCAGCACACCATTACATCCCATTTCCCCTATACAAATACAATCGACGTAAATAATGTCAAAAGCATAGGTAATAGTAAAATACAGTAAAACACTTAGGAAGTGATGAGTTCTAGTATTTGTTACTTTTGCTTTTAATACAGTTAACTTAATTATAAACTTATCTAATTTGTTGTTAAAGAACAGCTACATTTAAAAACCAGCTCACAACATTACTGAACATTTAACCATCAGCTCTTGCAAGCAAGTGGGAACCAGTGCAAATGGGCTCTAGCAAGCCCCAGGACAAAAGCAATATCTGGAATTACTGTAGATTCACCTAAAGGGAAGATGGAAAAGAAATCGAAGGCAGGGATCCTGCCTTTTCATTTCTGTATCTCCGGCACCTAGCACTAGGTTGTTGAATGGTCAACGTAAATCATTAATGCAAATTTAAAAAAATTAGCCCTGACTGTATTCTGGGCACTATTCTAGGAGCTTGGGAGTGGGGGTGGGGGTGGGTATGGCAGTAAAAACCAAGCACCTGTCTGTAGAGAGTTTACATTCGTGTGTGTGTGTGTGTGTGTGTGTGTGTGTGTGTGTGTGTGTAATGACAAATGTCTGTCATATAAGGCTGCGGGAAGTAGGGTTAAAACTTCTGTAGTGCAAAGGAGAAAAGGAGTGAGAATTGCTTTTCCTATTTTTTGTGAGACGTATGAAAGTTGAATGAAATGTCCTGGAATCTGGGAAACTGAAGCACAGACTCGGCGCAAATCTCACCATTTCAACAGGACTGGGACACAGGGTAACTTAGGACATTATTTCTTTCGAAACCCCCACGCAGTGGCCCTTCCCTTTCCTCACTCAGCCTTTCTGCACGAGTGCAAAGTCCTTCAAGTCCGGCTCAGAAAGCCCAAGGATTAACCTGACCAATCAGAGGCAGCGAGGCGGGGCTAATTTTCAGCCCCGCGGGAGCCCGCCGCGCATGCGCCAAGTCACCAGTTTCGGGTCCACTTTCGGGGGCACTTTGCGCAGGTGCGAGAACGAGACGCAGAAGTTTGGCCCTAGGCGTTGCCGTACCGTCTGGGCGGCGAGTGGCGTCCTGGTTTTATTGGGTGTTCGTCCCGGTGTCAACTGTTCTAACGCCACCGTTGCTATCGCCAATATGAACCCGGAGAGTTTCGCGGCCGGTGAGAGGCTGGTGTCGCCGGCCTACGTGCGGCAGGGCTGTGAGGCCCGCCGCACGCACGAGCACCTCATCCGGCTGCTTCTGGAGCAGGTACGGAGGGGTCGGTGGCTGCCCGCCGCCGCGCCCCCCGCTCCGCTGCGCCCCCTGGGACGGCCGCGTCCAGCCTCGCCCGCTTCCGGTTGCCGGCGGGGAGCTGTCCCCAGGGTCTCGCAGCGGGGCAGGCGCTATGCCGACTGGCTGCGCGCAGCTCCCTCTCCACCTCGCCGCGCCCCCAAACCGGAGAGTGCATTAGGGCGTGTGCGGGGCCGAGATTGTGAGTCCCGTTGCGTGTAACTTGGGGACGCGGAAGCGAGTGGAAGTCCTGGTTGGTTTACTTTGTTGTTTGCGGAAAGGGCCAAGGTCGCACCTCCCGCCTTTCACTCTTGCCCAGAACTCGGGGAACACGTGTTCATAAGTCACGGTATATACCAAGAGCTGCCCCGGAACATCACAGGGCACGGCATTTCCGAATTTAATCTCACTCAAGTTTGGCCACCTGTAGCTTTTTTTTTTTAGATCCCCCCCCCCCCTTTATTGATTAAGGTATTACAAATGTGTCCTTATCCCCCCATTGTCCCCCATCCCCCTCACTCATGCCCCCTCCCGCCCCCCCCACCCCCCCGCCGTGTCTGTTTTAACGGTCTGGTTTGAAGAATCTTCGTTGAAGATAAGGTTTTACAGGTTTTCAGTAACCTTAACTTACTGCAACTTTAAATCGGAGTAAATCTCATCGCTTTTATTTATTTATTCCTTCTCGAATCTGTAGATCATTGTAATGTAGTATAACATAAACGTTCTTCCTAGTTGAGGGTTCTTCATTGGTGCTGAATTTCTATCTGAATTTTGGACAGCAAGGAGCATGGCAAAATGACACATGGAAAGGTTTTAAAATGCATCGAGGTGCATTCTAAGGAATGGCGAAACCATCTTAAATAATAATTAAATTATAATTCACTATAATTATGTGTTTTTTGTTTTAAGGGCAAATGTCCAGAGGATGGTTGGGATGAAAGTACGCTCGAACTCTTTCTACATGAACTGGCGATCATGGACAGCAACAATTTCCTGGGCAACTGTGGTGTGGGAGAACGGGAAGGGAGAGTGGCTTCGGCTTTAGTTGCTCGGCGTCATTATAGGTATTTTTTTTTAAATAGCCTGTGAAAACATTGCTTTCCTTGCCTTTTTTTTTTTTTTTTTTTTTGCTAAAAACAATGGTGGCAGTATTCATCATATTAGATTATAAAATGTCTGTTTAGAATCTATTTCTTCCCTATTCAAATGGGCATGTAAACTTAGATGCGACAATTTAATCTGAATAGGTGCTCTTCAAGACAGCAGGGTAAAAGTTCTTGTCAGGTTCTGGGTAGTTAACAACACTGGCTCTATGTTCTGTTAAGAACAATTAACCTGCCCTAAATGGTTTGGCTCAGAGCATCGGCCTGTGGACTGAAGGGTCCCAGGTTCGATTCCAGTCAAGGGCATGTACCTTGGTTGTGGGCACATCCCCAGTAGTGGGTGTGCAGGAGGCAGCTGATCGATGTTTCTCTCTCATCAGATGTTTCTAACTCTCTATCCCTCTCCCTCGCTGTAAAAAATCAATAAAACATATTTAAAAAATACAATTAACATAATAAACCTATTATTTGTACGAGTTTAAAATATCTTAAGGTTTTTTATGATTTTCCATGTTTCTTTTCTACAGTTGCAAGTATTTTTAGAGAATGATATATAGATAGAACTATAAATCATTGTTTATCTGCATCTAAACTGAATCCCATTTTATAAGCACCTTGCTTTGTCGTGATAGATGTAGTAAAGGGTATATTAAATTTAATATTAGATTATTAAGTTATCTTACATTTTTTCAAAAAGCTTTTCATCAATTCTGATAACCATGTAATTGACAGTGGTTTCAAATATAGTCATTTCTCTAGTCTACCTTTCTGTGAAATATAGGTAAACTCTAAAATGAAAACTCCTGTCTTCCATGATTTAAAATTTTACTGAAGTTTGACAACCCCTAGGTTTAACAGTCTGGTTTGAATAATCTTAGTTGAAGAAAAGTTCCATGATGATATTTTCTATCCCATAGTTGAATTTTTTTTTCAATCAAAAACACCAAACTTCTAGTTGAATCAAAAGGTTCAAACTTCAAGTTATAAAATAAATAAGTCATGGGATGTAATGTATAGCATGTTGCCTATAATTAATAACACTGTTTTGTATATTTGAAAGTTGCTAAGAGAGTAGATATTAAAAGTTCTTGTCACAGTCCTAGCTGGCTTGGCTCAGTGGATAGAGCGTCAGCCTGCGGACTGAAGGGTCCCGGGTTCGATTCCGGCCGAGGGCACATGCCTGGGTTGCGGGCTTGTTCCCCAGTGGGGGGTGTGCAGGAGGCAGCCAATCAATGATTCTCTCTCATCATTGATGTTTCTATCTCTCTCTCCTTCTCCCTTCCTCTCTGAAATCAATAAAGAAATATATTTTAAAAAAAAAATTCTCGTCACAAAAAAGAAAAACTTGTTACTGTGTGTGATGATGGATGTGAACTAGACTTGTTGGTGATCATTTTACAATATATACAAACATTGAATCATTATTTTGTATACCTGAAGCTAATATGATGTTATATGTCAATTAGAGACCAGGTGCACGAAATTCGTGCATGGGATGGGGCGTGTGTCCCTCAACCTGGCCTGCATCCTCTCCAGTTTGGGATCGGGCCTAAACTGGCAGTTGGACATCCCTCTCACAATCCAAGACTGTTGGCTCCTAACCATTTGCCTGCCTGCCTGCTTGATTTCTCATAACCGCTTCTGCCTGCCAACCTGATTGTCCCCTAAACGCTCCTCTGCTGGCCTGATTGACACCTAACTGCTCCCCTGCCAGCCCGATGGCTCCCAACTGCCCTCCCCTGCTGGCCCAATTGCCCACAACTGCCCTCCCCTGCTGGCCCAACCACCCCCAACTGCCCTCCCCTGCTGGCCTGGTCGCCCACAACTGCCTTCCCCTGCTGGCCTGATCGCCCACAACTGCCCTCCCCTGCCAGCCTGATCACCCACAACAGCCCTCCCCTGCCAGCCTGATTGCTCCCTACTGCCCTCCCCTGCCGGCCTGATTGCCCACAACTGCCCTCCACTGCCAGCCTGATCACCCGAACAATCCTCTCCTGCCAGCCTGATCGCTCACAATTGCCCTTCCCTGCCCGCCTCATTGCCCACAACTGCCCTCCCCTGCTAGCCTGTTCACCCCCTACTCCCCTACCCTGTCAGCCTGATCGCCCCCAACTGCCCTCCGCTGCCACCTGATCGCCACCAACTCCCCTACCCTGCCAGCCTGATCGCCCACAACTGCCCTCCCCTGCCGGCCTGTTCACCCCCAACTGCCCTCCCATGCTGGCCTGATTGCCCACAACTGCCCTGCCCTGCCATGACCCATCTCCTCCTCCGGGCCCCACCTCTGCTGTGTGCATGGCCATCTTGTGACGACGTGAGGGCGTGATGTGTGAGGGAGTGACGCCACCTAGGCTATTACTAGTACAGATTATGTGTGTCAGTTAAAAGAAAAACCTTATTGCAGTTAAAACTAACGATAACTAATGTATAACTTGGGTGAAAAATTCATGTTAAAAATGGGCTGATAACAGTTACCTTTAAAAAATGCTTTGTACATGATGTTTTAGTGGCAATGAAGTGTGACACTAGTGTTCTGTGATAATTCCAATATGCAGAGTTTCTGATCTATTTAACTATAAATTACAAATAGATTTTTGATTTTGAAGAATATTCAGAGGTATTTTTAAGCAGTGTATACCATCTAATTTAAAATGAGTGGATTAGCACATGCATTTTCAAAGAATGGATTAAGGCAGTATTTGCAATATCAACTCATCTCCATTGGAACTTAGTCCCCTGCTCTGGTTAGGGGAAAAGGAAAGAAAGAAGAGAATTTAACGCTGCAGATATTTTGCTTTTCTATTGTTGCACAGCAAACCTCAAAAACGTAGTGGCTTGAAACAGTCATGTATCATCTCCTAGTTCTGTAGGTAAACTGGGCTCAGCAGGGTGATGATTGCTTTGGGTTTCTCATGTGGTTGCAGTCACATGGTGGCTGAGCGTTTAGTCATCTGAAGGTTCAACGGAGCAGTTTATCCAAGTTGGCACACTTAGGTTGCTGGGAGCCCAGTTGCCCTCTCGATGTGGCTTTGGCTTCTCCTAGGAGGGCATGTGGAGTACAAGAGGGAGTTCTCAAGAACAAGCCCTTCAAGAGCCTGGGTAGGAAACTTTAAGGCTTTTTATTCTCTAGCTCAGAAGTTCCAGATATCACTTCTGCTACTTTCTTTCTGGCCCAGCAAGTCTCTAAGGCTTGACCAGATTCAAGTGGAGGGAATTAGACTCCATCTCTTGGTGTGGCAGTATGTTATGGGCATAGGGAGAAAAGGAATTAATGGTGGCCAGCTTTGGAGACTAGATAGGAGAGAGCAAAATCGATGATTTTATTTCAACATAATAGGATATTTTCATATTACTAATAGTTTATGCAATATATCTACAATAGTCAAGTATTGCTCCTGGCACTTTTTTTTTTTTTTTGGTTATTGCATTTGTATACTTATACAATGGATTACTTAGAACATTGAATATTTTTGTCCAGTTGTTGGCCCATTTTTTGCTTAGGTTCATTCATGGAATTGGACGATCGGGTGATATTTCTGCTGTGCAACCTAAAGCTGCAGGTTCTAGCCTTTTGAACAAAATTGCCAATTCTTTGGTCCTGGACATCATAAAGATGGCTGGTATGTACTGTGTTACTCATAATACTTTTGGCTGACCAGCCACACAAACTTTGCCTACTTTCTTTTATTAATGTCTCTTTCAAAAAGGATACAAATGATTTTTGAGAAGACATATCTATCTATATATATAAAAGGCTAAGCGACCATCCGACCAGTTGGTAGGTATGATGCACACTGACCACCAGGGGACAGACGCTCACTGCAGAAGCTGCTGAGCTGTGGTGACTTGGCAGCAGCAGTTCTCGGGTGACGCACCCCGGAACCAGAGAGGAGGGAGCCCAATTCCTCCCAGGGCCATGCGATTCCACCTTTGGCCGTGGGTTATGTTGTTGCTGGGGCACTGTTGGCCCCAAATCTGGTTTACTGCACACTTGTGTTTGTGTTCCACACCCTGTATGACAGCAACTTTGCCAAGTGCCTTCTCGCACTCTGGGACCCCTTGGGGATGTCGGAGATCCAGTTTCGGCCGATCCCGAAGGCCAGGCTGAGGGACCCCACCTGCCAGAGGGACCCTGCTCACTCCGCAGACACCCTTCGAGCCATGGTGCTGCCCCAGGTGTGCCTGGCCGGGGAGGGACCATGGGAAGGTGGCTCCAGGGCATGTCGGCCCATCTCACCCAGTCCCACCCGCCAGCCACCTTCTAATAAATTTCCTTTCAATGTGCACAAATCTGTGCACCAGGTCACTAATGTATATATAAAAACCTTTAGAATAAGATAGAAAATCAGATCATAAGCATGGAGGATGAAATTGGCAGTGAGCTTCCTGAGAGTGAGTAAAGAAGAAGCAGCACTAAATCTACAACTCTTATTATTTGCTGGAAGTATATAATTCCTTCAAGAAGAAAGCTGGTTTTTCAATGGAGTAACTAATTTCTGTTTTACTTCTTATTCCTAGGTGTCCATTCAGTGACCAATTGCTTTGTAGTGCCTATGGCAACTGGTATGAGTCTAACTCTGTGTTTCTTGACATTACGACACAAAAGACCAAAGGCAAAGTATATTATATGGCCACGAATAGACCAGAAGTCCTGCTTTAAATCCATGATCACTGCAGGTAAAAGAAGAGACATGTTGTATACTAGTATAATGTATTCAGTATCACAGTTAGACATTTCAAACTTTTTATGTAAAGATATATAAATGAAAAGAAACTAAACCTATTTCTTTTTATTGTGATAAAATATACATAAAATTACCATTTTAAAATGTACAGTTCCATGACAGTAAGTACATTCACATTGTTGTGCAACTATAATCACCATTCGTTTCCAGAACTTACTCATCCTCTTAAACTGAAATTCTGCCCATTAAACAGTAATTGCCCCTTTCCACTGCTCCCATTCCCTAGCAATCATCATTCTCCTTTCTGTCTCTATGAATTTGACTACTCTAGAGTATTTTACCTTTGTGACTGGCTTATTTTACTTATGCCTTTAAGCTTTAATCCATGGTATACTACGTGTCAGAATTTCCTTTTTAAAGACTGACTGACATTCCATTCTGTGTGTGTGTGTGTGTGTGCGCGCGCGTGTGTGCGTGCGTGCTTGTACATGCGCATGCATGTGTGTGCCAAGTCAAATTTGAGAATTTAACATTATTTTTGAATGACTTCAGTCTGTTGTATGAAATGAACAGTATTGGGCTGTAATTGAACTCCATAAATAATCCTAAAGAAACTCATGTAAAAGGATTTATAATAGGGACATATAGCAGAAATTGATAGACTTAAAAAAATACACTGATTTATTTTAAATGGTGTAAAGTTATCAAGTCTGTTAATTTGCATCCTATTAACCAAAGAATTGATAACCACATTCTTGGAATTTGGAAAAGACTGCCTTATTGAAAAACTGAAAACTATTTCCCAAAAGATGTTGGCCTATGATTTATAGTTTATTCTTTTTCAGGATAGCCTCTATTCTTAGGAAGCAAGATTATTGTATTTGTAAAAAAAACACCACAACTTGTATTTTAATTGCTTGAAAGCAAAATAGAGTTGGGTCTAGAGAATTTGAAAAAACAGTAAAAATTAGCTGTCTTCAGGGAACTACTTATTTAAGTAAAGTTTGTATATTTGTTTTAATAGCTATGAAGGTATGTATTTAAAAAACCTGGATACCTCTGAACCACGTATTTGAAGTGATGACTTCATAGTGGCCAAGGTTTTATATTTCTGTAGATAGAATGCAGACAACTTGGTGTGGATTCTGAAACTCAAAAGAAAACTACTTGCTCTTAACTTTGCTCTAACTTGCTGTGTGACCTTGGGGAAACCACTTAATCTTCCTGAACTTTGGCTCCCTTATCTTTGAAATGAGTGAGTTGAGCTAAATGATTTCTAAATCCTTTAGGCTTTTCAATCCATGAATCTAGCCTGCTGCTAGATTTGGTATTTGGGAAGACTGAAGATGAGACTGCATAATAACTTTATGTGCAAAATTTCCCAGGTTTATTTTCTATCCAATTTCTGAGACTTAAACCTTTAGGTTTTACTTTTATCCTAGGTTTTGCTTTGTTAGGTATTTACTAGTATCACAGAGGACATCTATATATATATCCTATCTAATAAAAGACAAAAAGGGTAATTAACCGTACCTCCACTACGCTTCCCATTGGCTAATCAGGGCGATATGCAAATTAACTGCCAAGAAAGATGGCGGTTAACACCAACAA